>NC_137675.1:69335560-69338060 GCF_963989245.1 Nansenia antarctica
AAGTCACAAAGTCACAAACCGCTGCACCCAGGGTGGATGAGGTGATGGATTGTTTCTTAAACTGGCTGGCCATACAATTTTATCTCCGCCACTGAGTGTGTGAAAGAGACATGGTTTAATTTGTGGTAAAAAAAAAAAAATTCCCTGAGGAATTACAATAGCTCCTTAGAGATCCAAAATAGTCCGAATCATCCCGGGGCACTCTCTGGCACCCTTCAAAACCACACCTCAATTGGCTCACTCCCACGCTCTCTTCCTGCCACTAGGGTCCTATGAGTGTACTGTATATGCAGGTATCTCTTGGTCAGATACTTTGTGTGTAGAGCAGTTGGGTCTTGGTGTCTGTAATACCTGTTATTGTTGTTTACCCCAAACAGCAGCACAGCCACCTGACAACGGGTAGGATGGTTCTCTGAGCCTTCTAGGGAATGCTTGACAGTTGTCTCTCCAGGCTACACACTTCTCAACAGAGGGCCTTTTTAACCTTCCCCCACATGTCGAAAAAACATGATTCCTGTTCATGCCACTTCTTGCTCGTGCTGCTCACCATTTTCGGTTGTCATAACACTTCCTTAGGGCAGTGTTGGGATATGTGCAGATTTAACTTGTAGTTCAGACAACAAGGGAAGGAAAAAAAGGGCCCTGAAAAGCCCTTTGGCAAATGATGTGGGCGTATTTGCCTCTCCTCCAAGGTCGTGAGGTCCTTACTGCTGTCCTCTATCTTTCAGCCCTGGAGAAAAGATGAGCTGAGCTTAACAGTCTTTTACCCCACACCTGAGCACCACAGGCACATGGAATGGAGACTCCAGGTGTGGAACAAGCTCACTCCACTATCATTGACCAGGTGATCACCTGTCAATTCTGCACCTTCTCCCACTAAAGCTCCATCATTTGTTTTACACTTAGGGCAAGTTAAGTCTGAACATCATCAGTAAGTGATCCCACGTTGGCGCAAAACATAGGATTAGTTGTTGAGTTAGGGTCTAGTGAGTTAGTTGGGTCTAGTGTGAACCTAGATGGTGATGTTTGGGGGGGGGGGGGGGGGGGGGTACTGTGTGTGTGGCCCCTTTCAGAACCACCAGAAAGACACCCTATTTCCTGATGCCAGGCATGGACCCCTGGAGGCTTCAAAACGTAGTTTCCTGGAACCAAGAAGATTTTGAGCCGGATCAGTCTCCTTCTCCTGGCTAGACACCATGGCAGCAAGCTGTTGTTAGGTAGACGAACACTCCCACTGTACTGAATGAGTTCCCTATGCCTTTGTTTTATATATAAAGGCGAAATGATATGTTATTAAATCACTTATATTAAATGCACTGAATGATGCATCTCAGGCAATATAATACATTATAACATGAAAATCATAGCCCTGGAGAGTCAGAATGAAAAGCCCAATTATGATGAGCAAAATTGCCTCAGGGCAATAATGTGTGGGATACCAATCATTTTTTTGGAAGGCACACTGATCTTCTCATTCTCCTGAGGGAAACAATCCACCTGTGTTTGAAGCCGTGATGAGAGGCTGAATGAAAGCAAAGGAGGGCCTGTCAAAAAGGAACAGAGAAATTCATAACCTCTCTTCGTCTATAGGGCCCAAGGAGAGTGGGTAGGTTGGCCTTCGTTGCTGCTCTTTGGCTGGAATGGAGCACAGCAGTGTATGGAGGTGAGAGGGGAGAGAGGGGGCGCGCCCACCCAGAGAGAAGAGGTGAAATGACTGCCCTGAAGATACTGGTGAGTCTCTCTTTCTCTCTCTCTCTCACTCTCTCCCTCTCTCTCTCTCTCTCTCTCTCTCTCTCTCTCTTTCTCTCTCTCTCTCACTCTCTCCCTCTCTCTCTCTCTCTCTCTCTCTCTCTCTCTCCTGCTCTCATTCGGGCCTGAGAGAGCACAGGGAGTATGGATCATGCAGCTGTCAGGCCTCACACACACACACACACACACACACACACACACACACACACACACATATACACATAGCCCTGTGGCCATACCACCTGTGAATAGTGACACTTAGACCCCGAGGCGTCCACTGTCTCTGTGAGGATGAGAGATCACGTCCACCCCCATGACTCTATGACATGCTGTCTCCCAGCTCTCCCAGGGTGGGAACGTAAACAGCAACATGGCAGAGAGCACCGCGGTGGGCTTCCCTTGCCAGCCCCATTGCACAGACTGACAGCTTCCTACCAACAGTCATGCACCAGGGTTCAACCACACTGTCATGATCAAGTCATATGTGTCAGTTAGTCTTAGAGTGTGGTTTTGGAAAAACCCAGAAGATTGATAGATGATACTATAAATAGATGCTTTAATAAAGGAAGAGACAATTGTATGGTGGAAATTGATGGATGGCATGGCAGCAGGATATTCTACATACAACATATGACACAAAGAATATATGACAATGTTTTTAAAATGATGAATGGTAAAATACACTGCAGTATTAAATAAGTAATTGAGCATGATATCCTTGTGAAACATAATAAAGCTAGACATTATAAAG
>NC_137675.1:69340560-69408060 GCF_963989245.1 Nansenia antarctica
ATAAGGGTTAGGGTTAGGTCTTCAGTTTGTCCTGTTTTTCTTTCTCTCTCTCTCTTGCTCTCACTCTATCCCTCTCATTCTCTATCTCTCTCATTCTCTCTCCCCCTCTTCATCTCCCTCTCTTGTTGTAACCAATTACATGTAATAAAGGCATGTTGATAAACAGTAATTATGTGCAGTTCTATATGAGCCATCAGTCTGATCATACCGACCTGTGATGCTGTGATGCTGTAATTGTGTAATAGTGTAATAGCCATTTATGTTCTAGCATAGAATGATCATGTATAATGTTTAATTACTGTGATTAGAGATCAACATCAAAAGCATCAGGAATCACCAGGACAAACATTGTAAATGCAGCAATGTCTTCAACAACAACCCTCTATGTGCTTTGGTCTCAATAAAGAATATCCCATGTTTAATCATGACCATAATCCCAGAACTAGATGTGACCTTTTATCCTTTATGAAAATGGCAATGCTCCTACAAAGGGAGTGATCTTTCTGTAGACAACATTCTCTGGCATCATCATCATTGTCATCATCATCATCATCATTATTGTTGTTATCTTTGCCGGTCTGTTGTGCCAGGGGCTGAACACCTGTATGTGTGTGTGCGTGCCTCTCAGCCATCCCTCCCATGTGCTGGGCAGTTGAGAGTGATGCAGCGAGACCACAATCCTTTCAGATGAAAAGGAGGGCAGGGCAGCATGATCAGGAAGTGGTTTTGCTGGAGAGAGACCGCATGCGTGAGGAGCTCAGGGCAGGTGCACAGCCGTGGCCTCTGTGTGTGTGTGTGTGTGTGTGTGTGTGTGTGTGTGTGTGTGTGTGTGTGTGTGTGTGTGTGTGTGTGCAAGCGATAGCGAGAGAAAGCGAGATATGTTTGTGGGGGGGGGGGGGCGGGTGGATAGAGTGAGTTGAAGGAGAGAGGAGATACTCTACATAGAGAGAGTAGGAGAGAGGGAAAGAGAAAGACAGAAATGTCTGAGGGTGAAAGACACCTTTCCACAGAGCTCTCTAGTATAGAAGGCTATACATATGAATTCATTTCATGACACAAGTAGTCAAATATAGTGACAGGTAATAAATAATAGGCCTATACATATATAGAGAACTCAGTAATTAATGACAGAAAACCTTTTATATACAAATGTATATGTCCATTTATTTTAATTGCTTTTAAATAAGAATATATATATATATATATATCACAACATAAAAAACATTATTGTTACAGTATTAAAAAGTTAACTTTGATTTCATTAAAGATGAAAGGAAGTATCTGCAAGGCAAATAAATCATAATGATAATTGACTAGGTGAGGTAGAAATACAAGATTCCATTGTCTCATATGCCTTGAGCCCTGAAATATGTTACATGTACGTCCATGTTTAATATCACTGTATAAACAAAACCAAAAGCTGGCACTAGGAACTGAAATGACGGTAAATTATTTGAAGTAGAGCCCTAGAGACTGACATGCACCTTTGACCTATAGTCACGGACAGACGGAGTGGTCTGGGAAGGAGGGACAGGAGAGTAAATGCTGCTATTTCCTCTGATTGGTAATTGGGAAAATAAGAGGCATGATTGGGTCATTTCAAAGACATTAGAGAACAAAGATGTGCCTAAATTAGAGTCTTTGGAGAAAACTGTTTGATTTGCTCATGGAAACGCACAGCCCTTTACTTGAAAGAGCAACACAGTGCATGACATACGCCCCCTATAAATCAAAAATAGAGCAAAGGTTTGGTATGTTACACATAATTCAGCAAAAGGAGAATTTGTACAGTCTTGTCTTAGGAACAGTATTTCACATTTCCCTCCAATGGAGTGCATCCCCTTGCATTTCCCATTACTGTGCTAAGAATGTAAAACATATGGTAGACATTTTCAGCAACTGCTCTCATGGTCTATTTTTAGGTCTATTTTTAGAACCAATAACCATATTGCTGCATTAAGTAATAAATGACGAACTAACTACCCATGATTACAGGCTAACATTCTATCACTCCCTCTCCAGACATCCAGTGATTCTATAGGACTTGTCATGGTGTTTGGGGAATATCACTATTCACCCCAATGTTTTTTCTCACCTTTTGGTGAAGGAATATAGTTTTGTATAACATAGCCAACATAAGTGCTTTATCTTGACATTACAAATGAATCAACACTTAAACGTACAGAACCCTTATACAGCTCTTGCAGCAACAGCAACAGAAAAAGACAGCAGACAGAAAGACAGACAAACAGTCAGAGGCATCATAGCATGAAGCAGCAGTTAAGACAGACATACCGACTTCTAAAAAGTCAAACAGACAGGACACATGTAATACAACATCATTGTCAGAGCTACCCCACATGTGGGGTTGCCAAATAATGCTGGTGACATCCAGTCCAGTCCAGTACCTGGTAAAGAGACCATCCTATGCCCTAAATTGTCCAACAGGGCAACCCCAAGGTCTTTGATTTCAGTGCATTCAGCAGAAGCAAAGCAAAGTGGTCTGAATAGTGCCCCATCCAAGGAGACAGTGCTGTGTTTGATTCCAACTCAAGGCAAACAACATTGTGACCTTGTTCAGATTTTCCGCTCTTCCCAAAACAAAGTATCACTTCAGGACAGGCATCTGCAAAGACTGTCACATGTCACATTTCTCAAATGATTAAGACTAATGTATGAGAAGTTACAGTTCAGCCATTTTGAAAGTCTGAGGACATTACACCTGTCTTTTTCTTTCTCTCTCTCTCTCTCTCTCTCTCTCTCTCTCTCTCTCTCTCTCTCTCTCTCTCTCTCTTTCTCATTCATACGCTATTCCTTCCTGATAATTCTTTATTTTCCCCCTCAGTCTTTATTTCCTTACTTCTTCCCTCACTTTGTTTTTTCTCTCTCCTCCCATCAGTGTTTTTTGCAGGTGTACACCTCCTCCTCCCTGACACAGGTTTGACACTCCACATGGCAGCACCAGCGCACCTGGCAGTGGCAAGAGAGAGTGGTGAGGCGCATAGCCGTGTTGTAGCCTCGCCCACAGCACAGACTCTGGCAGCTGGTGTCCTTGGCACAGGAGCGTCCGGCTGTGCCTGGGGAGTATCGGGAGGGCCTGCAGAAGCTGGGGGAGTCCTCCAGAAAGACTAGGTCAGTGGAGCGGGGGCTCTGGCCATGGCGGCGGGGTCCCGCCAACTCTGTCTCCCCAGTGGCAGCGTTGGTGACACTCAGCACGCGGACAGCCGTGTCATAGCGGAACTTGAGCAGCCGCCCGGTGTCATGGAACGGAGACAGCTGTTTCCAGCAGGTCCGCACCGCGCAGGAGCCCGAGACGCCGTGACACTTACAGGTTGTCTTCAGCCCACTCTTCACAGCCTGAGAGAAAGAAAGAGAGAGAGAGGGAGAGAGAGAGAGAGAGAGAGAGAGAGAGAGAGAGAGAGAGAGAGAGAGAGAGAGAGAGAGAGAGAGAGAGAGAGAGAGAGAGAGAGAGAGAGAAAAAAAAAGGTGAGGGAGGAGAGATGTCAGTTTCTTCAGTCTGATTCATTAGCGGTGCTCTTATCTTGGGTATCTAGACAGAGTGAACTAGTTTCCTGCAGGGTGGGTTGGTGGGGTGCAGGCAGGGCGGGGGTTTGGGCGGATGGTCTGGGGCTAGTCTGCCTTTACCTCAGCTCAGTCCGAATGGTATGATGATGGATTGAGGGGGACTGTTCAGCATGCCATATTTCATTCATCTGACATCTCTCACTTGGACAGCGCCTGCGGATTTCAATGTGTTGAAACTAGCTCTTTCTGTCTGCCTCTCTCCTGTCTCTCTTTTCTGAAGCCTGGGGCAATGGGGACCAGCAGCACAGACAGTGAAATCTCTCCACTCTGTTCTTTGTGCATGTGTGTGCTTACGGAAAACGGTTTAAAACAGTAAGGGCCGGTTTCACAGACAAGGCTTAAGCCCTACTCCTGGACTAAATCACGCTTTCAATGTAGAATCGCCATTGATGATGCTTTTTAGTCTAGGATTAGGCTTAAGCCTTGTCTGTGAAACCGGCCCTAAGAACGGTACTGTGTCAGTATAGTGGCTAGGGATGGTGATTGCGTTGCCTTCGGTCAAAGGTTCACTGAGCTTGATGGTGAGGGGTGGGGGTACTATGGCCACCACTGGAGCACTCAGCCACAGAAAGCCTCTGACGAGGTGGGGGCCAGAGACAGGTCATGTGGCATGGGGGTCATTCAAACAAGGAGGGGGGAGACCCAGGGGCTACTTCGGGGTTGAAGAGTTCTGCTGAGTTCCGCCCTGCACAGGTATGAACCCCTCAGGGGCATCTAAGAGCATTACTGCTGAGGGATGAGGGGGGAGAGTGTTGTGAAAAAAACAACCACCTCCTGTTTTTGTTCACAACGACTCCTGGCCTCTACTGAGCCATATAAGTGTAAGGTGAGAAAAACACCAAACTCAATAAAGATAAGATAAGACAGAGCTCTTCAGTTCGTCCTGTTGCTCTTCCCCCCCTCCCCCCCCCCCCCCCCCTCCTCTCTCTCTCTTTCTCTCTCTCTCTCTCTCCCTCCCTCTCTCTCTTTCTCTCTCTCTCTCTCTTTTCTCTCTCCATCTCTGAGGGGTCTACCTCAGGTGTGGTAAAGGAGCGGAGCCCTGGGGCTGGCTTGTTTCTAAGCTACACACATGGTGGTTATAAACATTATGTGGATTTATGAAGAGCACTGAGCAGGACCATACAGTATGTGGGAAAAAATGCTTGCTCGTATATTAAAAGAGGCCACAGTTATAATCGTTCTCTCCCGACAGGAGACCTTTAATTTTCTGTGGGCCCGCACAGCAAGCTTTATCATGCCTGAGAACACCTGGCTCCAGGGATCCAACAAGCGTCTGTCTCCCAGCTACACTGCCTCGCCCATTGGCTCTTTATGTGCCAGGGTTAATGAGAGGGGGAGTGGGGCTGGCACTGGGTGAGATGTGGATGGGGAGCACAATCCAACCTCTGATTCATAGGCATTCGACTCAAGCAATTGTAACGGGTTGATCTTTTGTGTAGCTATTACAGCCTCAGATATTTATGCCTTGAGCTTGGGAGGAAACTGCATGGTATAGCCTATCAAATTATGCAACATGATATTATGCCTTTGCTAAGCCTTTGAGTCATTGGGCTACTGCTAGTATTTCAATAATGTACTTCTTAATGTGTGCTTCTTGTAATGTTTTAGGTCCAATATATATAACTTCATTTATTGTATTCATTTTTTTTTTTTTTTTTTAGCTTGTCCGCACTGTCAACACACACTCACTCACTCACCCTGACTCCAACATTTATGTTGTGTGAGTCGATCTGAGCCCTCAGGTCTTTGCTGACCCTCTTCTGGCCGAGAAACTTCTTGAGAAATTTGGTGCTGTATTTCAGGTTGTCACCGCAGACCCCCCACTGCCATGCCTCTCGGTGCTGCAGGCCGGGGGAGTCGTCGCACGTGCACCTCTCCATTCGGCCCGAGCTGCACGCTTTGGCCAGCGCGTGAGACAATGCCGCTGAGGACACTGCTAGTAGAAAGGCAGTCTCCTTGAAACCTGAATGCACAAATACATGTATTTAATGTAGATGTATTTAACACTTCAGATGTAGAGTTACTAACCTACCGAATCTAATCAGGTAAGGACCACAATAGGCCTTGGCCCACAATAGTTGCTTTTTTGTCGTCAGTTTTCCCATTATATGTTGCGTTGTGTCGTGATTCCTCTGCTAACATATCATGTTGGTTTCGCACTGTTATTTGCTTAGCCAAGAGCCATCACTTGGGTGTATTTTGATCCAATTAATTATTATTTTGACTTGGAAGGACTTTTTCCCAGATGAAAGTAAGTAATCACGCCGCCCTTTTCCTCTGGGAACTGGGCGCTTTTCCGAGATAAAAATAACCACCAGGCCCTGGTAGACTCTGCCGCACCGGATTTTTTGGCTCTCTAGTCCTTCATTACCTCCTTGTTGACCTGTTCATGGCTCCTCGTGCTGATATCTTCAAATGCTCAAGGGATTTAAAGATTACAACGTGGATAGGGATAACCCTATTCAGTTATTTTCAGATTTTTACCCTCTTCAGAGACCAGTCATTTCACACCTATAGGCTGCCTACTATAGGCCTATTTGTCTAAATGTGCTATCCTGAAATCACCTTCATTCACAGAATTTAAATCTTTTCTGAATGTTAGCCTTTCACATTTTACTCAATTTACACCACTGCAGTTGACAAAACATAAATACATAGCCTAGTATCATGTGTACATTATTGTACTTTCTACTGTACTGTATCAGACATCAGGCATTAGTGTTATGGCATGTGTCACAACCAAATGTTATGTCCCTTATTTAATAAAAACATCGGGCATTCTGTAGCACGACATATTCTCAGCCTACCTCTTTTCAAAAGGCTTCCACGACCGTCCAGGCTACAATTCCAGCGCTCATTCCGGAATTGATAGCGGCACTCCAACAGGCTGATGCGCACTGATTCGCGCAGTGTCTCGGCTAAACCCGGCTCGCGGCGACAGAGGCGCTTCTGCCGGCGGGTCAGTGTCATCTGCTCACATTGCTTCAGGTGAGCCTTTCCCGTTGGAGGTTCATTTGAGTACGGTGCAGGTAAAAAGACCAAGGGCTCTCGGCCTGTCAGCCTGTCAAAGGACACAAATAAAGTAGAATGGTTAGTTGCCTTAATATGATGTGTCAATCACTGTTCACATCCACAATTCAATGTATCATACCTGGTCATCTTTACAAAAGCCTGCAATCTCATAACTAGCTGAAATAGCTACAATAAATAGCTACACTCTCATAACTGTCCTTAGCAATGTGTTTGAAGAAAACGTACAGCAAGCCTATGCTGCCTAGCGTGCTGGGAATAAATATATGACACTAAATTGACTAATGACTACACAACTATGTGCCTTTCCTTGCCTAAATTGCGCAATTCCATAGGTTGATAATCAAAATTACATCTAGGCCTAATGTTATGCAGGCAATTTGGTTAATTTTAAAACCTTTACGCACCAAAAAGGCTATTCTTATGAACATGTATGCATGTCTATAGTAACACAATGTTGATTTACGCGCAGCTCATATAGCCTACTTTATCACAATTTCAGGTTAAAATGTTTTCCTTTGTCCATTCAACTCTCATTGGCCCAAGGAAAGAGAAAACATACTTTTATTGAATTACCATTGTATTTATTTCATTTTTGGAAGAAAATTCTGTTCAGTTCTCCCAAAATTAGACTAATATTGTGCGATAATTGTATTTAAACGTGCGAGGTCGAGACCGTGAGAATCGTGTAAAAACACTACATAGTAGATTATCGGACTACTAATCTTAATTATTCTGCTCTGATTGTTATCTTCATGATTACAATGTCGTAAAGATGCACAGGTTAGAACTATGCTTGGATAGCCTGTCCATTTGGTGGCCAGGCTATTTGCATATGTATTTGTATTTCGTTTACTTTTAGATTTAAGAAAGTTGCGAACATAGATACTTTCTGTTGTAACCGAAGTTTACCTTCAACATATGTGCATACATTAAATATGACAACAATTGGTCTACACTTGCGTGCGTAATTACGCATAGATGAATCAAGGAACATCACAGATTTCAATTGTGACTGTGCATACATGCATGCATTATTTCCTATAGACATCTCTGTTATACTGTTACTAGCAATCAAATACAGCAATAAATCTAAATGTGGATACATTTAATGATTTGTAGCTGACCCGAAATAAGCTGCAGTGTGCGAGTGGAGAATGCAGAGTGCAATAAGTCGCAGTAGGCAGGCGGTCCTTGGGAGCCTGGAGCACATGATGACGGGTCGGCGCTGCTCTTCATCTCTCTCTCGCTGATTCTGCACCGAGAAAGTCTGTGCCGGCGTCTGCCCGCGCACCTCCTTAAGTGGCCCACACAAACCCGGTCCACCGCAAGGCAGGCGCGGTCCCAAGGGAGGCAAGGCCTCTGGGGAGCGCATCGTGTCACACACGCTCATTGGACCCTTTCGTTGCTCCGCCCCATCTATTGAAACACCCCCCACTTAGATGGAAATGACAGGTAGGCCTGTAGCCTGCCTGTACCTGTGATGAGCAGTATTTCTGTTTCAACAGTAGTGCATGTTTATAGGCATTGAGGTTGTTACCTCATTAACATCACGCTGTTTAGTCCCTTAATTGTGTCAGAGTGGGACATTAGCCTATCAACCAAACATGACTGCTCATTTACATGTGAATAAGAGTTTAGAGAATGTTACCCTTAGACTGTACATGTACACACATATACACACACTTTAACTTTCATGTCCATAGTATGCTAGCTGAGACCACTTGTAGGCTACAACATACATACGTTTGCTGGGGTCTGTGGATAAAGTTAGATTGACCATATGTCAGATTGTATAGATTTGTAGGTTTACGCCATTTTGGCCATCGTATTTACACCAGACTCCAAAATACGCCTACTTTGTGTGATTATATGCTGTATATGCTAACTTCTTCAATCAACCCCCAAATGGATTCTTGACTCAATATTATATGCAACCCTCATACAATATGTGAGAACATGCCTGCGTTTGCACGTCTAGGCATATGTAGAAATAAATGGCATGTTGTTTGTGGGGCAATTTCAAACACTTGAGCATTGTAAATACATGACAAACACATTGCTTATTGTTTACTTTACACTATTACCCAAGTGGACTGAATGGAGACTAGAGATCATTGCTACAGCAAGAATAGAGCACCATCTGGTGGATTAAATCTTAAGTAGGCCTCAACGAAATTGTGAGAACTTCTAATGACCCCCAACTATCAACATTTACGCAGAAACTGAACCTTTATGAACCCCCACTATTTCTGGGTTTATAGGATCTTTGTCTGGACAATAGGGTGGGGCAAGACGTACGTTTGGGTGAGCTGAGCCCACCCCTGCCCGTAGACACTGCCAGGGCAAGAGGCAAGTGTGGGTGGGCTGAGACTGAGCCCACCCCTGCCCATAGGATCAGTTGTGTTCCCGGTGGATCAATTAACTAACATCACAGACTGAAAATGATTGGATCAATTCAAAGGTAGACAAAGTAGAAGGGTGCCCCAAGCTTTATATTATAAGTGCCGTATTGGTTCAGCTAGCCTACCGTATGGTTGGGCTACCCATCATCACTTGTAAACAACTGTCTCTCCTGTGTTTGTCCTGTTTTTGCATTTGTATTTGTACTTGTTCTGTTCATGTAGCCTATATGTGAAAAAAGCATAAATGCACCTTCTGTAAATGCCAAAACAAATTCCTATATGTGTCAAGCATAATGGCAATAAACGTTATCTGAATCTGAATCTGAATCTGAATCTGAATCAATTGCTTGCCATAATGAATGTAAAGCCATTCACATGAGTAACCGGTTGGGACTGTGTCTTGTCCCATGATGATGGGTTGGGCCTAGTTCGACGGGGCAGGGATGACTTGTCAACGCCCGGAGCCCCGGAAACCGCCCGGCCACGGGGCGGGGATGGCTCTGATCCGACGGGAAGTCTCGTCTTTCATTTTGTAGGGCAAACCGGAGGAGGAGTTTTTGAAAACCACCGCCCTAAAATTAATATTTTGAGCAGCGATTGGGCAGCAGCGGTGGAAGGAGGGTTTATGTGACTTGAACGGACAACACGATTGGTGAAGATCTTGCGATGTGTAAGGTCCATGACGCGGCTTTCTTGACGCTTGTGAAAGACGCCATTTTGTTGTTAGTGGTGAATAGGAGCGTAAAAGAAAGATCGAGAAACCGCCACTAAAAGGTAAATATATGAAGCTAACGTATATTAGATGTTTCGGTATGTTTTTATTTTCATAACACTGAAATGTACACGTGTGTACCTTTTATAATGACCCGACGGCGAGCTTTCGCATCGAATTGTGGTCTGTGTCACACAGAGCACGGAGCCTCAGCCACCGCGGCTACAGAATGTCAACTCGCCTGTCAAGTGGCTGCAGACCGTTTGGCGGTTTAATCTGTTAGCTAAGATCTCTGTCTATATATATTTGACAGTACATGTTAGCAGACCAGTATTGATTTGGTCGGAGTTGCTGTTATTCGAGCTCCTTTGACCAAATGAGAGCTGGCTAGCTAGTAAGCTACATTACTTGCTTGTGCTATGCTAGCTGACAAGTAGCTACGCCTAAATTGGTCGGCTAGCTTTGGTTGAAACCGTGAACCGAATTAATTAATATT
Source organism: Nansenia antarctica (assembly GCF_963989245.1). Taxonomy (NCBI): domain Eukaryota; kingdom Metazoa; phylum Chordata; class Actinopteri; order Argentiniformes; family Microstomatidae; genus Nansenia; species Nansenia antarctica. The sequence continues at coordinate 69,350,789 of NC_137675.1, forward strand.
GTCTATATGAGTCTAGCTTGTCATTCCATCATTCCTCCTTCCTCTGCCCATTCCGATTGAATCCTAGGTTTGGCTCAACATAGTTAGCTAACCAGCTAGGTAGCAAACACAAGAAGGGTCCTGCTGAAACTGGTTGTCAAATACCCACGGCGTTTCAAATGAATGTAGTACATTCCGCCATATATATGAGTGAATACGTTATAGTTAGTGTCAAATGGTTGTACTAACTAACAACCGAACCTTCTAGCTACCTATCGGACAGACGTGATTGCTAAATGTCTGATGAGGCAGGACACATAGTACTCCTTTTAGTTGTTCATTTTGTAGCTAGATCGTTCCTTTGAAGTGTGTCAGATGCACTCATCTCGGGTGTATTACTTCCATACTAACATCCATGTCTTACCTGTTCTAGTGTTCTAAATGATTGAGCTCTCCAGGAATCTGCTGCTGATTTCCATGCATTGTCTGAATGAAACATTTGTTTCATTAAATCTTAATAATACCATTAAGATCCTATCAGTCCATTTTAGCCAATGGACGACCAATGATCTTAGTGTAACAAACTTTTTTAAACGGATCTATCTGTAAGTTAAACAAGTTTTCCAGATGTCCCCACATAGCCTCTTGTTTACCCACTTAACTGAAAATGATCCCTGTTGATACCTCAAGTTAATGTGACATACATAATCTTAACGTCAATATTGTCACACTCACACAGTACTTGGCTATATAGTATTGTGTACTCGCTACCTTTGTGTTAGAGAAGTAAAGACCTTTAAGTCATCGGGATTTTGTTTGCATCGCTTAATGTCAAAAGCCAGTTGCAGATACAAGATTCAAGGGATTTTAGCTGATTGTTGAATACATTGAAAAAATATGCTGGATGGATAGTGATAGATATGCCCCAGTCATTTGGCCTGTCAATTATTAATCTCTGCTGAATTTTTCATGAGCCTCTCCCTCTGTAACCAGCACCTCTGTGAGAGAATGCTGCTCCAAGTAAACACCCTCTCAGCCTGTGCACCCCCAAATTCCCCATCTCAACGCCCATTATGGCCCTACCACTTGGTCCTGGTGCTTTTTTATGTGTGTTATACACATAACTTCCTCCCTCTGACTTGATCCCCCTCCCACACTCTCCAACCCCCACGGTCTTACCATTCCTGTTTCCTCAGAGGACCACGCATATCTAAGAACTTCCTCTTGCTAGAGGAACAGGATGGACATTTTGGATGCAAATTAGCTGTCAGGTCTGTAGCAGCTGTGAAGTGTTAGCTGTCAAGTATTGGGATGATGTAATTCTTAGAGAAGTCAAAACTAGGTTTTCCAGTTCTGAAAGTTTCAGGGAAGCACATTGTGAAGCTCTGACTCAAAGGAGGTACACCTACATACTTAAGCTACCATCACAGGCCTTGATGTCAGAACTCAAAACCTCTTCAGCTTTTGTTTGTCAAATAGTTTCTGTAAATGGTTTCCATTTCAGAGAAGTGTGTGTAGCAGGGTTTCCACACGTCTTTAATGTGTTACAGTTGTAGGCCTACAGAGTTTGTTCGTTATTGCAAACTCAGCCTGGAGTGTAGTATTATGACGACGTGTCTACCGTACACCATCAACTACAGGTGATTTTAGTTGAAGGGGTAATTTGTAGCGATATTTCCATGTCTTTCTGGGGCAAATGCTGTCTGGAAAGTGCAGTCTGCATGTGCTATATCTGGCGTGATGGAGTAATTGTCTGCCCGTCTCTTCTGGTTAATTCAGCAGTGCGTCTCTGCTTACAGGTGTGCCGTTACCTGTCTCCTTTCCAGCCTCTAACTCGGGTGGTTGCTCTTTCCTCTGAACGCTGGCCTATATTCTCCACATCACTGGCCTCACTGTTAGCTTTTGCTTCAGTTTGCAAGGCACTACCAGGTCCTCTATTACTCACCGTTGGTGTACAAAACCATCCTCCCTCACTGAACTCTCCACATGCTGTGTATTAATGAGCCAGGGAATTTGAGTCAGGATTTTGTCAGTGTTAATAGCCAGTTTTCTAAAACAATTTGTGATGGTGTTTTAGACTAAATAATAGGATTATTTGTGCTTGACAACTAGGCTCTATGCCTATGTTGAAAACCCTAATTCTGAATGAAGGACTCTACTATTGTAGCTTTTTTGATAGCACAGGAATAGCCTATTTAGAACACAAGTGTATCCTACTGTCATGCATGTTAGCACATACTAGGCCATCATATTTTAATGACTCTAGTTCAGGGTTGTCACTGTCTGAGCCTGTTTACATCCTCATTTGACTGGTAGCGCTGTTGAGCAATGCATGCTAAGGATCAGCAATGGGGAAACAGTCTCTGAGTGGGTGTCTCTGTGGTCAGTGCTGTGGCTGTCACATGATCCATCACTCTGCCCCAGGTTACAAGTAAACAGCTGTCTTTCAGAACAGCACTAACCTGTAGCTCCATCAGCGTGCGTGCGTGCGTGCGTGTGTGTGTGTGTGTGTGTGTGTGTGTGTGTGTGCGTGTGTGTGCGTGTGTGTGCGTGTGTGTGTGAAGAGAGAGACCCAGAGGCGCCGCTATGAGGGCCCATTGTTAAGACACTAAGTCAACACAGACAGGGACTGAATGCGTTTCTCAGCACTTTCTCTCCCACTCAGGAGTTGTATTGTTTCCATTCATCAGAAACAAGGAAGCACAGTCTGAAATCATATCCAGGGTAACAAACCTTCATTAATTTGCAAAAAGATGGAAACTATGATTAAAATGTTTGTGTGTTGTCTCTGTCTCCCTCCCTCCAGATTAGCCAAGATGGGGAATGTGTTTTCAAATCTGTTTAAGAACCTCTTTGGTAAAAAAGAGATGAGGATTCTGATGGTGGGGCTTGACGCTGCTGGTAAAACCACCATCCTGTACAAGCTCAAACTGGGAGAAATCGTCACCACAATCCCTACCATCGGTGAGTCCCCTTTTTTTTTTTTACATCTCCCATACCCTTATTCTCCTTCACTTCTCAGCCATACAAACCCTCCCACAATGTCCCCCCACCCTATAGATATTTTTCTACTCGTGTCCAGAATTTGATGTCATGCTGTCTAGGCTCCTGTTTTCTTTTTCTTTGCTGTTGTCTCATGTGTAGGGGTGGAAATGAACCTCATAAACTCAGCCATGTACTCCCTCAGTCCCCTCCACCTCCTCCCTCCCTGCCTGCAATCACTGTCCACATGCCCAGAGAAGCTGCCCTAAGCTGCCCCCAGGCTCTAAAGTAATGAGAGAGAGAGGCCCTGTTAAGGCCATATCAGTCATTATATATGGATGTAGCCTATACCTTTAGAAGACATGGCCTGGGTTAACCCATGTCAGCTGCAGAGCTCCTGCAGGCAATGCACTGCAATGCCACTCTTGTCATAGTGATTTCAAATGGGAATGCATGTTCATTGCTTAATAATCTCCAATTAGTCATGCCTCTGCAGACAATATTACAAGCGTCTGATGACCGTACATTTTACTGCAATGTGTTGTACAGGTAAAAGGTACATTATGATTAATTTTGTTTGCATATTTTCTTAATGTAAATTTGTGAACATGTCTATACAGGCAAGGAAAGCATGCCTTTCGGTATGTGTATAATGACAGAATGACCAACTGTTGCACAGTCTCTTGGAATGTTGTTGTCCTCTTTTGACCCCGGCATAACAGATTTTCCCATACGTACCCCTGCTACCAACACTTTCTCTCCCTCTCCACAGGTTTTAATGTTGAAACGGTAGAATACAAGAACATCAGTTTCACAGTGTGGGACGTGGGTGGTCAGGACAAGATCAGGCCTCTGTGGCGGCACTACTTCCAGAACACACAAGGTGAGCTTTAGCCACAGGACACTGTTTCCAGAGCTCTCTGTAAAACTAGTCAAGAGCAGTCTGTGAAACAAGCTGAAAGAGCTCTCACAGCTAGTTTTACAGACTGCTCTTGACCCAACCCCTCATGAATTTCTCTCTCTCTCTCTCTCTCTCTCTCTCTCTCTCTCTCTCTCTCTCTCTCTCTCTCTCTCTCTCTCTCTCTCTCTCTCTCTCTCTCTCCCCCCCCCCATCCTTTTTACTTCTTCCTCACTCATCCCCTTTCCCTTCCAGGTCTGATCTTTGTGGTGGACAGCAACGATAGGGAGCGAGTGAACGAGGCACGAGAAGAGCTGAATAGGATGCTGGCAGAAGATGAGCTGAGGGACGCTGTGCTGCTAGTTTTTGCAAACAAACAGGTGAGCTTCACCAAGACACTATTTTTGGAATTGGTAGTGGTGTTGTACATTTCTATTGCAGAATGTGGAGAAACCTAAAGAATAGACTTACTCTGGACTAAGATCGTTTGTGGGGGGCCTAAGATATTGATGTGTTCCTGTTTTAACCATGTCTTTCTCCGTCCACTCTTCCAGGATCTGCCCAATGCCATGAATGCTGCGGAGATCACAGACAAGCTGGGTCTGCACCAACTGCGCAACCGCAACTGGTACATCCAGGCCACCTGCGCCACCAGTGGGGACGGCCTCTACGAGGGCCTGGACTGGCTTTCCAACCAGCTCAAGAATGCAAAATGATCCATCATTCCATCGTCTGTCTGCCGTCTACGTATTTGTCTGCGTCTGCGCAGTGTGATGGGCGACAGCGCTGGTCCCAGCCCCCTCTCCCCTCTCTTTCTCCTTCTGTCTTTCTCTCACTCCATCCCCTTGAACCATTTGGGGCTTTGACCAGTGCTACCCTGCATGTGCGTGTGTGAGTGCAAGCGTTTGGGTGGATCTTAATGTGTGTGTGTGTGTGTGTGTGTGTGTGTGTGTGTGTGTGTGTGTGTGTGTGTGTGTGTGAGAGAGTGTGTATGTGTGTGTGTGGGTGCATACATGTGAGCTGGGAGTGGGAGCAGCCCTGCTGTGCCTTTAACACAGTCACTCTCACCCGAGGAAATGGCAGCATGGCTAACTCTCTCAAGCGCCTCGCCCCCTATCCCTCCCCTCCTGCCCCACCCTCAGCGCATCCCACGGCACCGTGGTTTTCACAAGGCAAAGAAAGACCAGAAAGACGCTAAGTCTTATGTGTAATCTGAAAAATGAATAAAGTTTAAGAATAATCCAAAAGAAAAAAAAGATCTGATTTACATCCACCAGTGTTGAGCTCTGTTAGACACTTGTTAAACTGTTGGTTTAGGACCCCACACCACACAACGAAATAATCTCAATGTAACCTGTATCAGGTTGGAAAAACAAGACAATAAAAATACCTTTTCCATCCTAGATCCTTCTTTGCATTCTTTTGAAAATCATGCTCTGTGGTTCTATGCCCAACCCCAGTTATGGCTCTCTCTCTTTGAACATTACCCTACTTCTTTCACTTCCCTGAAACCCTTGAGTGATGCCACCGTTCTGCATCTGCTCAGTTTTGTGGTTGAGAGTCCCCTGTTTTTGTCTTACGACAGTTGCGCTTCTTGGTTGCATCTGGAGGGCTTAAGGGTCTGCTGCTTTTGAGTGAAAATTATTATAAGATGCATCATTTTATCACAATCATTCAATCTTCATAGGGTGACTCAAACTTTTCTGTTGACGGTTATCAAAAGGCAACAGTAACCAGCTGCAGACCCTGCAGCCCTCTGAGATCGACTTAGTTTGTATATTGCCTTCCCAACTCCACCTCTTAAAGCTATTGCTCTATATTAGTATCTAACTTAACAAGTGATGCTGTTCTTTTCATGGGGCCTTGTGAATTCATTGATATGGTTTAACTGAGTGAGTGATCCTGACTGGGTGTGTAAAATGCAATAAATTATGTATGTATGTGTGTGTATATATGTTTGAGTGGTTGTGGGTAGTGCAGTGTAGTCACAGCTTTGTTGGGGTGTGTGTGTATGGTGAGAGGTGAGTTGGGTGATGTCAGCTGCATTCCTGTCCAGTGAAACAGCGAGGCCTTTTGAGAGTTGCTCCCACTCTGGCTTTCTACTCATTTATTTTTCTTGTCTACTTTTTAGTTTTTGTTAAATATTATTTTGATTTTCTTTTTGTACAGATTACCTGGTTGAAATGGTTTAGCATGAACTGATGAGCCAGATGTGCAGTCTTTCAATCAAATGCTTAAGAATCCTTTGGGTTGACTTATTAAGGGCTGGTTGTGTTGGGTTAGCATGGGGGTGTTCGCTTTGCAGAGCTTGGCTGTCTTGCAGGGCATGGGGTGACCTATTTGGGGCACTTGCCACGTGTGCTTACAGGGCACCCTTACTGTTATCCAATTTATCATTGTGCTGTGTTTTCAAGCTCTCATGGCATTCAAGGTGTTAAGCTTTCTTTAGCCTACAATCCAAACGTATTGATGTAACACAAATGCTCGGCTTTATATTTAGTTCGCTATATATGTAGTCAGGGTAGCTATCCCAGTTCATTCAGCACAGGTCGATTCACATCTTCCCCTTCTCTACATGTGATGACCAGCTTGCACAATACAATACAGTACTGTATAATGACATGAAAGGTTTGTCCATCGACCTCTTGTCCATCAAGCAGCAGGGGGAAAAGCTAATCCTAACTTCTCAGCACCCATCAGCAATTATGCACTCATTGACAACTCTCATCAGCATTGCTATAGTAGCTACACCAGCAGACAGTAGGGCGGGGGTTATCCTTTATACAGCTTGATAATTGATTCAAAAACGGAATGGTTTTCAGTACATCCATATATTCCAAAGGTTACTGCGAATGTTGTTGAGAAACCTTTAGTACACTGTACATATCCCCTGCTGATTGAAGGTGACCCAAAGGTCGCGATCCCACACTGACCTCTCAAGGGAAGGACTGACCTTTTCCCTTTTTATCTCTGTACAACTGGACAGTTAGTTATGTTTTTTCGTTATATAAATGCTCCAGATTCAGCAAGTTTCAGCAAATGAATAACTCTAATCTCTTTTGGCCTTTTTTCTGTCATGATCTTGTAGAGTTAGTGCTAAAATCCATTGAGTTGAATGATGAGCATCTCCTATGGTATATGGCAAGTAATTAAAGTGTATATGAAATCCTGTATGAAAATGTATTTTAACTTGATGATTTCATTTAGCTACCCTTGTTCAGATGTGAAGCTTTAATTTTTTAGATAATTTCTCTACAGATGACACAAGGTGTGTGTGCATATGTATTTTTCTTTTTCTTAATGATTTCCCTTTGTTTTTAGCTTTTTTAACCCATCTTGTAACATCTGAGAAATGCACTATAATAAAGAGATCTCTATTACAAACCCTGTCTGGCCTTTTAATTACATGACTTGAAATATGATTATATAAACTGGGATTAGAATCTTAGTTCAGTTCCACAATTTAAGTCATAACTGAAATCTCCACCCTGGTCATATACCCGTGTCTCTGGGAACCCTAACCTAACCTCATCTAGCAGTTTTAGCTGTGGGTGAAATTACAAAGAAACGGTGGATCCCAGTAACTATTATAATGTGTTCACCAATAATGCAATACTCCTCATGGCCACGTAGTGGCGCTGTTGGGTGGCCTTCAAAAGAAGTGGACTATGAAAGCATAATCGGAGTAGGTTTGTATGTTTTTATTGTGCAGCATGCAGCAGTGTTGCAACAACCCACTGTTATGAATAATTTTCCCATGGAGAACATTTCCAGCTCCTAAGACCACTTTTGTCATTTTTTGGAATCTGCAATAACAGGATGATCTCCAGCAATACTATTTCTCCATTTCCTTAGATCAGGCAGGTATCCTTTTGGGCTAGTCTTTCATTACATGTCAATATCCAAAGAATGTCTCTCTGTAGAGCTAGTTGAAACAAGTGTGACAAGAGTATATACACATATTTGGTGTAGGAAAAAATAAAAGCCTGCTGCAATGCTGTGATAGTCATTTCAGATATTCAATACCATATGATGCTGATCCAAGGATAAGAAGTGGTATGGTAATCTATAAGCACTAATAATGATGGTTATGCACATTAGAGTAGAGGTGTGACTGCATTATAACTTAGTGTGCCCAGTGGCGTACCGCAAAATCCCGAGGCCCACCCGCAAGGTGGCGGCGGGGGCCCTTTCGCAACGGAGGTTAACTCAAACGGATGTAGCGGTACATTTATTTTAAGGCTGCATAAAGCCTACAGCATCTAGACCGTATGGTTGGCCTGGACAGCTATCAGCTACAGCGCGCTGGCCGTTTACTCAGAATCATTCTGACACCGTATGTGTGACATGTGACATGTCCATACACAAACGGCAACAAGAACAGACCGACAGGCTACACACCACCCCGAGTTAATTTGATTCATAGATTAATAAATATCTCGAATAATATAAAATAATAGGCTATTCTTACCTTTAACAATGACCAAAACGTCCTCTCCTCCTGGCATTAGTCTGTGCGAAGTCCTTCACTATGTAACATAGTTGTTTGTTAAATCCATTTGACGCGCGCGCTGGCTTTCAATGCTGAGAATCGCTAGTCTGGAGAGTCTGTCCTGGGACATGGTGCTTCTCAGATAGCTTTTGATAATTTTGAGTTTTGAAAACGATCTCTCGGCCGGGTCAGCCTGCCAGCTGCAGTAACACTGACCTCCACAGCGGTGCAACAGGTGCATCCACGACGTTCGTCCCTGACCCAGGGCTAACTGCATCCCTACCCGCGTTAGTCGCAGAAGCTGCTTTGGGTCGGTTTGTGAGAAAATATGACATTTTGGGAAGTTTCGCTGCATTTTGTTACATTTTATATTGCTCTTGCCGTTTTTGCGCACCACTGAGGTACTTTCGCGTGCTCATTTTTCTGCAGGGTCTTGTGTCTCGCTGCCTAAATTTTTTTTAAATAAAAAAGTTTGTATCGTAGTGCCGAGAGACGGGAGTCGGAGGCGGCGTATCAAATTACAAAGCTAAACGTTTAATGAAGAACATGAACGATTGTCAACAACACACTCAAGCAGTAACTGAATAAACAACTCGGGTACCACGCACTTAACTGTCCGTGCGGAACAATACTCCCAACCCACCGTGGGTGAATTATGTCAACCCACCACAGTATCCAATGTTAGGGGGCCCCCTAGAGGCTGGGGGCCCCCCCGCGGTGCGTCGCTTGCGGGCCCGTCCCCTACGCCACTGAGTGTGCCGTGCAGTTTGATTTAGATTTTTCATTGAATAGATAGAGATATAAATATAACGGCAAGCAGCAATGGGGTGTGTTCCTACAGATATGCCCCCATAACCATAAATGGGGTGAGATTGACAGACACGGGGTAGATCTACAGACAGGTTGTAGATTGACAGATAGGGGGTAGACCTACAGGCAGGGGGGTAGACCACTCACCTAATATGGGCCAAGTTGAACTCATGATATACTAAGCTATGATATTATGAAGTACCCTAGGACCACGGGCCTGTAAGGTACCAGTCACCTAATTATGGCCTCATATACATATGCTATGATGATAATATACACTAAGCGTAAGTACGAAAATGCATTGTGGATTAACCTTCCCCAGTTAATGACCATGTTGTATAGTTTATGTCAAGCATTTCACTACTTATAATGTGCTTACACTATATTCTGCAAGCCTAGCATAGTATGCCAACCCCATCTGACTGAATCAGGTAAAGCGGTCATGAGAACATGAGTTTTAAAGTGCTATATTAGCATTAGCCTTAGCTTTTAGCCAAAATGGTCAAATTTTAGAGGCCTGTTTTTTTAGATATCTGGAAATGCTTCAACATGGTTGTAGCATTGTTAATCAGACATGGGAGGTATATGTTTTGAATATATTCATAGAGTATGTTAAGTGATATGAACCAGAGAAAAGTTTGTGTAGGCTCTTTGTGTACGTAGTAGTAGGAACACTAAAAAGTTCTACCTGCAGCTGTGGTCATACCCAAACATTCTCTATCCCTATCCCCGTTGGTGATGCTGGTATTTTAGCTTTGTCAGATTCAAATACACAAGCTTGAAAACATCTTTACTCCATTTCATAAAAGGGAGGATATGAGATTCAACAAAGTTGGCCTTCAAAGTTGGAATGTTCTTCATTATTTTGTTGTATGCTTTACAGAACTCCCCTTGAGAAATAGTGACAATATCAAAAAAGGGAACAGCTAACAATGGGGTATCCCCCCCCCCCCCCACTGCCCCAGTTCTTGCCTGTCTGATTGACAGGAGACACATTGAGGTCAGTTCCCTATGGCAACTCACTGGTCCCCCTGGAAACATGCACACCTGTCAAGCGTGGTAGATTTTCATTGTCTACAAGTGTCTGCCACACTGCCTTCAAGTAGGTTCATGACACAGTGATGTTGATCACAAAGGAGACGTAGCGTGTTCTGTCCATTTGTTAGGTGACAGCCTCTCTGGAGCTTTGGAGTGTAGATGATCATATTCACACTCACACAGCACACCATTTTTATTCTTTAGTATTCACAGAAACATCAAATGGTTCTTTCTCAGTATGCACCTGGTAAGGACCATCTGGTACTGGTACAGTATTGGAGCCGTATCACCATGGACACATAATATGTGAAAGTCGAAAAACCCCTCCCTCTCCTCCTCTTCCACCTCCTGCACTCACATTTCCATGATTGCTTTTAGTGTGCCATCAGGGACCAAATGAGATAATGAGCGTTGCTGGACCAATCTTGATGATTCAATTAGTCCCTTTGACGTTCGTTGGGGTATTAGTGATTTGGGATGATCATTATTTGAGCAATCCTGTGTACATATGGGTAGGGGGATTGGGAAAGGAAGGGTATCATATGCAGATTAAGAGCCTTCCACCCCCTCTCAGGAAAGACAGCATATACAGGATGAATAGACATGGCTGTCATAACTAAAATGACTCTCAGAGATAAGACCTAATAGATGTCTCAGTCTAAAATGCGAAATGGCGACAGGCTGGTCCAGTGCAGCTGCCCCTTATTGTCCTCTGTGACCTTTCCTCACAGATACACAGGCTTCTTATCACCCCAGAGGAGTACATCTGACAAGACCAGCATGGGCCTGCTGTTCTGACAGCAAGTGAGATGACTTCACTTGTCGGTCAGTCTGATATGAGTGTGAGGTGAGCCAGCCACTGACTGAGTGAAAGCCAGGTGCCTGGGCTGAAGGGATTGTCAGGTCCTTTAGTTAAGTTGGAAAACTCCGAAAGAACTGGTAATCCTAAAGGGCATAAATGGAAGAATACTTGAACTGCCAGTAAATTCTCAACCCTAAATATTACAGGCCTCTTCTTAAGAGTATGTAATCTTAGCTGTATGTCTGATATCTGAATCTGAATCTGAATCTGAATCTGAATCTGAATCTGAATCTGAATATATTCTCTCTCTCTTTTTTCTCTCCTCCCAATCCAGCCAGAGAGCATTGCCAATGAATGGAGGCATATTCATCAGGCATACTCACCCTAAAGTCAAATATGTTCATGCTCCAAGCTTCTACAACTGTGTCATCCTTAGTACTACCTATGATAGATTATGATTATCATATCAAAGCTATACCTCAAAATAATCCAAACTGTAAACCTTTAATTTAATCATTTAAAACATAAAATATCATCAAATACCTACCAAAGATCATGCATAAAATGACTTAATTTGGAGTAGGCATATAGGTCCTCTGTGTAACTCTTCACCTTGAATTTTGCAAGTGGTATAAATCCTTGGAAATGTAGATAATTATTGTCTGAATCATGAAAAAGTGGTATACACCCATGAAAAAGGTTTTTAACAACATTTTTGTTGAGGAAAGAAATAAGGAACAGATTAGAGGAGAATAATCAGATCCATAAAATAAGCAGGTTCCCCTCTAATAATGGGAAAAAAATGATAATGATCTTGTACTTTCATGTTGAAAATCACATACGGCTTCTGTGTAACTTTATTTTTAATATAGTAGTGCTATAATTTGAGATGGTGAACTTCAGGATACATTTTTTGGGGGGAGTTTTAAAAACAAAGACAGAGTAATAATCTAAGTGTCACATGAGTAATTCCTACATGAAAACAGAGCAGATAGAGTCCCCACTTTACAGCTAGAGAGAGAGAGAGAGAGAGAGAGAGAGAGAGAGAAAGAGAAAGACAGAGAGATGGGAGGTGGAGGGGAGAGTAACCCTTCATATCAGTTGTCTACTTTCATCATATCTTTCACAAATTGTCCATATTTCTCTGCCATTAAATGATTGGCATGATTGAGAAACCTCTCGTTGCTCCTATTCAGATTTTAATTGGATTGATTAAATCAGTTGCTAATGGTCAATGATTGTAATTAGAGATTATACAGTGTTGTAAGACTGGTGTGTGTATATGTGCGTGTGTGAACATGTGTGCCTGTGTGTGTGTGTCGCCCACCTGAAGGGAGAGTAGCGGTAGGTGTCACCAAGTGCTGACAACCCCACGTCTTTATACCAGATCGCTAAAAGTGAATTAAGAGACACAGACACAGCACCTCTTGCGGGGTATCATATAGGGGTAGTGGTGGTCTAGTGGATATGAATGAATGAATGAATGAATGAATGAATGGTCTTTATTGTCATTGCTATAGTACAGGTACCAAACAACGAAATTTGGGAGGGGTGGCTCTCCTGGTGCTAGGAAAGAAAAAAAAAAAAAAGAAAAAAAAAAAAAGAAGGGAAAGGAGCTGGTTTACATAAATAAAGGCTATGTACACTATCCACTATACTATACTGTACAGATAAAACGACTAGGGTTGTCATATTGCACATAGTGTTATTGCACATTCATTTAAAGTGTCGCAGTTTGCAGGCTTGAAATGTACACATTTGTGCCTCAGCACTACACCTGATTTTTTCAATCCAGCAGCTGCCATCAATCCGTCCAGACTGTCCAGGGCCCAGAACCTAGTTCTTTGCTGTGTTCAGGGCCTGGATGGCCCTGGGGTAGAAGCTGAGCTTCAGTCTGTTTGTCCTTGCGGCCATGGTCCTGTACCGCCTTTTCGAGGGCAGCCGGGCAAAGTGTTCGTACCCAGGGTGGGTTGGGTCTCTGGAGATCTTGGAGGCCTTCCTGAGGCAGCGTGTGTTGTACAGCTCTTCCAGAGAGGGGAGGGGGGCGATAGTGCCCTTGAGTAAGGCACTAAAGGGCTCTGCACACAGCGTGCGATTTCTGTTGGCGTCAACGTTCCATTTTGAAGTTTGAATGGAAGTCTATGAGAACATCGCATTTACCCACACACGGCCCCGATTTTAATCGCACGGCGAACATTCGATTCCATTCATTTTGAATGGGACAAAGCACACGTCGTGCGAGTTTTGTCGCACTGTCAAATTTGTGCTTTTCCCATTCAAAATGAATGGAATCGAATTTTCGCCGTGCGATTAAAATCGGGGCCGTGTGTGGGTAAATGCGATGTTCTCATAGACTTCCATTCAAACTTCAAAATGGAACGTTGACGCGCAACAGAAATCGCACGCTGTGTGCAGAGCCCTTTAGCCCTCAGTCACTCCAGGGGGAATGTCCCTGTAATTCGTAATTGTAAGTCGCTTTGGACTAAAAGCGTCTGCTAAATGGCAAACATTAAATTTATATTAGGGTTAGTATTATAATATAATATTATAATAAATAATAAATAATATTATAAAAAAAATAATATAGACTGCAGTCTGCTTCTCTTCACGTGCACACCTCTGTAGGCTCAGGTCAGCTCAGGAAAACAAGAAATGACCTCACCTCAGTTGTTACAGTATGTTGCATTGTGAACTACAGGCTTATGCATTTTTGCCTGTAGTGTTTGATGGACGAGTGTAGTGTGTCCCCCCTTGCTGCCATGGTACAGTCCACCCCAGTCCACCCCAGTCCACCCCAAACCTGCTGCTTTTACCACTGGAGGGAGCCCAAGTACACTTCACCCTGGATTCCCCCTGAGGTCACTGCCTGCTTTTCATTGGCATTGGGACGATGCTTGATACAATACAAATGAAAACATGTCTTTGCTCAGCACAGGTACACACGCACACACTCGCACGCACATACGCACTCATGCACGCACGCACGCACGCACGCACGCACGCACGCACATACTCATGCACGCACACACACACACACACACACGCACGCACGCACGCACGCACGCACGCACGCACACACACACACACACACACACACACACACACACACACACACACACACACACACACACACATGTTCACTCCCTCATATATACAATAGATGTGAGGATCAGTAGAAATATCTCTCTGGCAGATATAGCCTACTAACCATTAGCAGGCTGATAATATTCACATAATGATTAGTATTGAGGGAAGGGGTGGGAATCCTGGAATGTGATGGTGGTGATGAGGGTCTGCTGATGAACAAACAGAGCTCATGCTGTGTCTGACTAGACCACTGCTCCACGGTTACCCTCTGAAACCTCAGTCTCTCTCCAGCTGGATTTCAGGTGGCCAATTCTCTACAGAGACGTTACCTTGGAAACAGCACCAAGAGAGTGGTTGGGCAGAGTGGTTGGGCAGACAGATTCAGTATTACCCTGAGGTAATGTGTGTGTGAGGTGTGTGTGTGTGTGTGTGTGTGTGTGTGTGTGTGTGTATGTGTATGTGTGTGTGTGTGTGTGTGTGTGTGTGTGTGAGGGCGGAGGCATTTTTACATATTTATTTTGGTACTTACTAAATCGTCTTTAATTTGAGATCTGCTTAACAATCAAACGGTGACATCTCTAAATAGGCTGTCAGTGTCTGGGGATGATGGAATGATTGGCTGATGAGGATGTGATTTTTGTAGTTGATTCTCTGTATGACAATTCTATGTTGAACAGTGAGCGTTGACAATGCATATCAATTATGAATATGCTGTACACATCTGAGTGCTCACCAGACACAACATCTTCATCCACATAGCAGTACAACAAAACAACACTCTTTCCCACTTTGGCTGCACTTGGCCTTTACTGACTAGTCTCTGTGGATCACACTCAATAGATCATCTCAATGTGATCTATGGCAGCACACCCCTAGTTTAACGCCACATTAAGTCCTTAGTCCCCTGCCCCACCCCCCAACAGGGTAGACTCTTCTGCAACAGCATTGATCAGCCCCTCCCCCATTTCATCCACCCTGTCGTAATGTATCCCCTAAGACCCCCTTGCAGCCTGCTGTGGACAGAGGGGGAGAGGGAGAGGGAGGGGGAGGGAGAGAGAAGTATGCGTGACAAGTGTCTCTTTTCTACCATTCCTATTTGCACATGGAATGTAAGAAAGAAAGTGTGCATGTGTGTGTGTGTGTGTGTGTGAGTGTGAGTGTGTGTGTGTGCGTGTGTGTGTGTGCGTGTGTGTTGAAACACTACAACACCATTTTCCCAATATTTCTCCAATATCTCACCTCTGACTCTTCTTGTCCCAAAGTCCTCTGTGTCTATCCAGGGCTGACAGCTTTTGATACATCTGCAACATAAAAGCACTCACAAAGATGGTGATAAAAGCTGCTTGTGACATGTGTGTGTCTGTGTGTTTCTGTGTGTGTGTGTGTGTGTGTGGGGGGGGGGGGGTTGTCTCTCTGCTGACACACCCTTTCTCCTCTGGCACGCGAGCCACAGAGTGCACTCAGCCATGTGTCTGTATGTATCCTCATGAACCCATACATCAGCATGCAAAGCTGAACACAGCCCAGTTCACACACAGACGTTCAAAATCCCATCCACCTACACCACTCTGAACACACAACCCACCCTCCAACTCTGCACCCATCCATAAAGACGCCTCATCTCCCAACATCCACATCGCCATGGAAACACAGGATTTGGTCAGTTGATTGGCGGTGGGTGAATTCGCAGTGTGTGAAGGAGGCCAAGTACCCTTTGATTTGATAAGGGAGTCACATCTATAGCCTGATCACGCTAGTGCAGTAGGAATGGTCAAATGAATACTGTAGGTAGAGGTCAGAATCATTTACATTGTTTTATTGTTTCTGGTGAAAACACAGGACAGTGTGTATATGTGACAGCAGTGAAAGACCAAAGTGTTCAGACTTTAATTCAGAAAAATGTAAATACATTTCAACGTTGTTGAAAATCAATGACATACCGTACTCGCTAGTCAAGCCAAAATATTGCAATTGCAATGGACTCAGTGAGTAATCACCACTACTACCTAGTTTGTTTCCCGTTTCACCAGCTGCTGTCACATATTGATTGTGGGGGCCGATGTTGACTTGATTAGAGGAAGGTACATGACAGTCCCATGTGGGGAATGGGTGATGATGTGGCTCAGTCAGGTGGACAGGGGATGATAAATGTCAGCCATATTGAATCAGACTTCACTGTGCTTTGCAGTCTTAGGGAACCTGCACAGGAGTCACATCCATCATCGTACCCACATGCACTTCTATACCTGTTCTCTACCTATAGTTCCCCAAACACCACAGACAGCACAGCACACTCTACAGAAGATATAGTGTTGTTTTGTTATTGGCTGCAGGTAGCTGTGAAGGTTATGGTTGAGAGGTGAGCAAGTGAGTGTGTTTGAATGTGTGTGTGTGTGTGTGTGTGTGTGTGTGTGTGTGTGTGTGTGTGTGAGAGTGGGAACGCGTAAGTGTGCGTGTCTGAGGCAAGGTTGAAGGATGATCGATGTACTCGAGCAGTTGCCTTCTCTCTCTCCCACACCCTCCCCCCCCCCACACAAACTTGTCCTCTCCTCGTGCATCCAGCCACACTGTCATTGACATTCCCCCCAGCCCCCGTCTAACGATCTCAGATGGCCGGCCGCCACTGGAGCGAGGGCAGATCTATTGTGCAGCACTGTGTGCCGGTGAAAGAGTTTCTGGGTCGGTGAGCTCGCACTGCTCGGATGGAAAGAAAAGAGGGGGGGTGGGTGATGAAGAAGAGGACGAAGCGGACAAACAATGTTCCTGGTAACTCAGACATCTATAAAAAAAAAAAAATCAAATGATGATAATTATATATATATATGTCTTCTTCATCCATGTCTTCTTCATCCACATAGGAAAAAGTATCAGGCAATAATCTATGGATGGTGCGGACGGGGGGGACGGACGGGGACAAACCAAAAAACAAGACTGACATACAGTCAAATGAAACACTCATGTTCAGTATTTGGTCAATAATCCGTTGCATGCCATATTCTGACTGAAGTTCGCGACCCATTAACTCCACCAGACGCTGGTAACTTCTCTGGTGATGCTTTACATTTATATTTACATTGACATTTTCAGCATTTAGCAGACACCTTATTCTTATTTCTCTGAATTTGACGTGATTCAGAGAAAACATAGTTGCAATGTTCGGGAAATGCTCAAAAGCTTTGGTGACATTTAGATTGCTGCCATCATGTCCTTGTAGGCAGAACATGTAAATGCTGATTGAAGCCCTCACAGGCAAATGGCAGTGGTGAACAGAGTTGCTGGAAATGTAAGAATGTATGTATGAACTTGTATGTATGACATTTTTAGATGATGTGAACAATTAAGATACTCTAATCCAGTTGTAATGGCAAGGATTGAATGTCTTACTCAGCCTCACAAAATGATTTAGCTATCGTGGTATAGTTATCTAGTGCAGATATCGGAGCACTTTTGCTTAAAGCTGTATTTGCATGATCTGCACCAAAATATTGAAGCCTGATAGAGCACACATTTTGTTTGGCTGACCCGGTCATGCAGTCCAGTCAGGTATTTATTCCTCGGCTGTACACAAACACTGATATAGGCTAGGCCTGAATGCTTTTTAATGGTCTCCAAAGACATCCTCATCTTGTTTCTGCGCTCCACAAAACTATATTAAGCACATTACCTTGCCACCATCAAAACAGCCAGAGGGAACTGCTCTAAATTACAGTCAAAGGAGCTTTGGTTTCCCCATCATGGCTGTAATGGCTATATGTAAGTGTATCTGTTGGGTTGGAAGCCTGGCTTTAAATTAATGCCTGTGGCTGGATGGGCTCTGAATAGAGATTGGCTGACTAATAGTTTGGGTTTTAGAATAATTGATGAGCAGGGAGTACATTGGAGCCATGGAATGTGTTGTTGTTTGCATTGCCAACCTGAACAGACTAAAACTGTCTTAAAAACAGTTGAATCGATTTGTGACAGCAGCTGGTGAAAGCGGGAGCAAGTCGGCAACCAATCAAAATGTTCCGACTTTTATTCCGAAAAATGTAAATAAATGTCAACATTGTTGAAAATCTGTGTTACGCTCGTTAGTCAAGCCAAAATATTGCAATGCAATATTAGGTAGTAAGTCGGGATTACTCACCGAATCCATTGCATTGCAATATCTTAGGAGATGCCTGGATGAAGGGTACAAGCTTGGCCGTGTCTGAATGCTCAAACTGTCTGTTTTGTAAACGTTTCGAGTATTCAAGGTTGGAGAGCTTTGTAATATGCAAAATGTCCAGAAACCTTGAATGTATACAATGCCAGGATGTCAAGGATAATAGATGTGCCTTTCCTTGTAATATGAACACAGAGATAGGAGGAGCCAGAGGGTTCACTAGGCATCCATTTCCCTCTGCAGTCTGTGGAAAGGACTGGGCTGGATTTTCAATGCTGGGAAACAATAGAAGGGCTGTGAACATTCATTTTCTTTTCTTTTTTTACCAATATCTGCACATTGTCCTTATTGATCTGAGCTAAATGTGTGGAATGTCCAGGGTCTTACATCTTTTAGTCCCACAATTCAATGGAACAGATAAGGGAGGTGGTCAGTATCAAAATGCAACCAACTACCATGAACAACTTGAATTACAGATGATGAATGATGAATGAGGTGTAGTATGATAAAATGTGTCGCTCTCTGAATACTTTTTCACTAAACTGTATGGCTTAAATAGCAGGTAGTAGGGTTACAGTATACTGTATACTTTAAGTAATCAGTAGGCAGTAGTGCTGTATCTTCATGCAAAAGACTTTGCAGGTGTTGTGCTTACGTATTCAACCCATGTCCCCTTTACTACAGTACTACTTAGTTTGAAAGTTGAAGGGTGGGCTTCATCAGAATGGTGTATCCACTGTATTTTTTTATCATATGAAAATTAATTCTGAACATTCAAGGTCTACAAATCGTTGTGAAATACAGTTGAAGTCTGAAGTTTACATACACTTACATACTATACTGCCCTGCAGAAGCTAACCGCAGTAGCTATGCAAACAGTGAAACTGAGAAAAATGGCTTTAAAGTTCTATGACTATCCAGCCAAATGCAATACTGCAATTCTTTATATCTCTTTCCTCTAAAATGGAGCAAGATTGAACTGGAGTGGGAGTGGGGGTGGAGTGGGGGTGGGGGTGGAGTAATAGATCCGCCCCACCCTGAAGCCCCGAACCCCCCCGCGCCCCCTCTCGAGGAAGAGGACTGGGAGAAGGAGACGAGCAACCTCTCACACCCGGACTACCGACAGTGGCTGAATGGACTGGATCCCTACGGCCCTGAGGATGTGGTGTCTTTCGCCCTCCGGGGGGGGAGCCTGCAACACACCGAGCCCCACCGCCACCTGCCAGGTTATGCCTACAGACCAGCGCGCCACCACGTCCCCCCGGTGGTGGTCCCCTGGGTCCCCCGCCTCGGCCGCATCGTGGACGGCCAGTTCGATGACGCTGAGGAGTAACTTTTACGAAAATTACGAATGATTTTAGTTTTGTTGTTGTTGTTGTTGTTTCTCTTGACCATTCTCTGCCTAACCCCTTTAATAAATATCCTTTGTTATTACCCTAGTCTCTGTGTCCGTCTGTTCTGGGGTGCTGCCACATTTGACCGCTTGATTCAGGCCTAACAATATTACTATTATCCATATTATCAAATGCATAATGGTTTCAGGGAGGAAAGGAGCGTTTTTGGATTGTGGCTCTTGCAAAAATATTTTTTTGTTAATGTGGCTCCTGATTAGGACAAGGTTGAGTACCACTGCTCTAGACTGTCGTAGGACAGATCTTTATGTATGTGTGCACACCACACACAATATGATCCAAACTGTTCAATCCGTGATTTTTTATCTTTATGTGTGGGGTCTCTCTCAGATAAAGAAATCTGTTAAGATTTAGAAAATCTTTATGTGTGTACCAGGCTTTAGTTGACTGTGCCTTTAAACAGCTTGGAAAATTCCAGAAAATGATGTCATGGTTTTAGAAGCTTCTGATTAATAATTGACATCATTATAGTCAATTGGAGCTGTACCTGTAGATGTATTTTAAGGCCTACCTTCAAACTCAGTGCCTTTTTGCTTGACATCATGGGAAAATCAAAAGAAATCAGCCAAAACCTCCACAAATCTGGGAGCAGCAAGCAATATCCAAATGCCTGAAGGTACCACGTTCATCTGTACAAACAATAGTACGCAAGTATAAACACCATTAGACCACGCAGCCGTCATTCCGCTCAGAAGGAGATCATGTGGAAGAGAATTGCATGAGAAACATCTAATTTCTTACAAACTTGTTTCCTCTCACCCTAATCTCCTCGTTTACTCAAAGCTCAATTCCTCTCCTAGATTCCTCTCCTCGTTTCCTTGTGATGTTTTCAGTAGGACGCAAGTGGAGAACAGAGGAAAGGACACGAGGAATCACACACACTCTCTCACTCTGTCTTTGTATATGGAAACCTGCCATGATAAAAAAAATAATTCAGTCCCCAATCCTCCCTCTGGTCATGATGTGTAAAAATCATTGCCATTATGCCAATCATCATTATCATCATTATATTGTAGTCATCATTATTCTCATCATTGTCATTGTCGTCAAAATCATGATCATGGTCGTCATAATCACCCTCATTCTGTTCATCTTGATGCTCTCAGAACTAAATGTGACATGCTCTGGTTAAAAAGTCCTCAAGTCCTCATGGTAATTTTTCAGTTTTTTCCAGATTATGAAAGTGCAGATTGTAAGCTCTCAAAATGATGTGTCATACACTCGCGTGAAAATAGTTGAAGAAGATATGCTCATTTGAATGTTGGTCCACCTCATACCAAATAACGGAGAAACACGTTCTGAATCGAAACACAAGCAAAACAGCTGCTAATAGCTAGCGCTAACAAGGAACTTCACTACGAACATCTAACTGCATGTTTAGCACATCACTACATGTTGATAAAACATCAACATGCTAAAAACACATGACTACACATAATTAGATGATCACACAGTCCTTGCTTCTGAACATGTGTCGGGTGTGTGAGTGAACGAGGTGCACAGGTGTGCTCACTAACACAGATTTAAACAAATTTGTGAACACAATTTGAGAGAAATAGGCCTTTTGTGTACATAGAAAAAGTCTTAGGTCTTTGATTTCAAGTCGTGAAAAATTGGAGCAAAAGCAAAAGTGTTGCGTTTGTATTTTTGTTCAGTGTAGTTACGTCTGCAGTACTTCCTAGTGTGACATAGGGATTGGGGTCTGGGTTGGCAGAGGACAGTGGTGGGTGGTTAGTCTGGGAGAATGTCTTTGTGTTGGTGAAGAAGCCCCATTCCACTTCCTGTGTTCTCATCAGTGACACCATATATTAATTGTTTTTAGGTTAGAATATTTAATAAAGTTGTGTTTTTCTTACTCCTGTCTGTTTGTGCTTTGTTTGTGAACGTGTCTCACCCCCTCTGGTGACACACGTCCTAAAACATACGTTTGTTTACAAGCCATGTATCACTTACCAGTAGCCTACAGCAGACGAGACAGTGAATCCAATTCACAAAGTATTTAGTGATCCTAAAACAGTTTTTTTATATATCGAGTGGGCTCTTCAACACTTCAACTTTCATAATTATGCCAAAAGATTTAAAGTTGTTTTTTTCTGCTCATTTGCACAACTTGAGGATTGCCGACATGCGGCCCTTTTTACCAAACCGTGTCACAAATATAGAATGTGTTTATTCCTGTGGAAACATTTAAAGTTAGACTTGAGACTGAATTAAATGAGCATGGAGATCTCCCACTGAGTATTTGGGAACACTGTGGCAAGTCCTGTGGAGTACAGCAGGTCTCTTGCAATCTACTCTCACTGAACACTTTATTAGGAACACTATACTAATACGTGGTAGGGCCTCCCTTTGCTCTCAAAACAGCCTCAATTCTTTGTGGCATTGATTCCACAACATGAATGCATCACACAATTCCTGCAGATTTTTCAGGTGCACCTTCAAGCTGTGAATCCCGTTTTACCACATCCCAAAGGTGTTCTATTGGATTCAGATCTGGTGACTGCAAAGGCCACTGAAGAACACTGACCTCATTGTCATGTTCATGAAACCAGTTTGAGATGACTTTTGCTTTGTACCATGGTGCATTATCATGCTGGAAGTAGCCATTAGAAGACGGGTACATTGTGGCCATGAAGGGATGCACATGGTCAGCAACAATACTCAAATAGGCTGTGGCATTCAAGCGATGATTCATTGGTATTAACAGGCCCAAAGTGTGCCAAGAAAACATTCCCCACACCATTACACCAGCTCCACCAGCTTGGACTGTTGACACAAGGCAAGTTGGGTCTATGAATTCATGCTGTTGGCGCCACATTTTGACCCTACCATCTGTGTGCAGCAAAGAAATCGAGATTCATCAGTCTACATTTTTCCAGTCTTCAACTGTCCAGTTTTGGTGAGCCTGTGCCCACTGCAGCCTCAGCTTTCTGTTCTTGGCTGACAGAAGTGGAACCCGACATGGCCTTCTGCTGTTGTAGCCCCTCTACCTCAAGGTTCAACGTGTTGTGCATTCCGAGATGCTTTACTGCTCATCGCAATTGTAGAGAGTGGTTATCTGAGTTACCATAGTCTTTCTGTCAGCTCGAATCAATGTGGCCATTTTCCATTTACCTCTCTCATCAACAAGGTGTTTCCATCTGCAGAACTGACGCTCACTTGGATGTCTTTATTGGACCATTCTGAGTAAACTCTAGAGTGTTATGTGTGAAAATCCCAGGAGATCAGCAGTTTTAGAAATACTCAAACCAGCCCCTCTGGCACCAATAATCATGCCACGGTCCAAAATCACTGAAATCCCATTTTTTTCTCGTATCTGCAGGACTTTATGCATCGCCCTGCTGCCACACGATTGGCTGATTAGATAATTGCATGAATGAGAAGGTGTACAGGTGTTCCTTATAAAGTGTTCAGTGAGTGTATGTCTGTCTCCAGCGAAGAAAGAGACAGCAGCAGCAGCTAATGTTTTTCTCTGCCTACAAACCAGCTGGACAACAGAACATGTTGGTATGTTCTGAAAGTCGTGGGCAGCCTGGTCATACATTATTTATCACACTGATCATTAAGAACTGTTTCTTTTTCTCCTTCCTTCATCTTCCTGCTTCTCTGTTCCTTGTCTCTCTGCCCATCTCTCATAGTCCATGAGGTCCTTTTTTTCCTATTCTCCCTTCAATCTCGGTCCCTCATCTACAACGCTTCGGATTATTCTCTCTCTCACCCGTACACCTTGTGTGCTGCTCTTGCTATAGTGTGTGTGATTGTGCTACAGTTTCAGTCAATGGTGAATCATATTCTGTACTGTGCTGTAAATAATGGGTCTCAATCTATGTATTTATTTTGTTCCATTTCTAAACTAGCAACTTGTGTTGCTGAGCTCTACCTTGGTTTCTGGATTTGATAAAACAGAGGGGAATACTGCCAGAACTTGCAACGCACGCAAGCACACACACACACACACACAGAAACACACACACACACACACACACACACACACACACCCACACACTCACAATACACAATACAAATGTATGCTTACATTTACAAACACTCCGAGGGTGGTTCACAGCAATGTTAAGGCAATCTTTATGTTGCCTTCTGTAATGCTCGTCACTGTTGACTGCCCTTGTGCTTTTTTGTCAGTCCTGTCCAGAATGACCTTGCTTCAGGTCCGTCCACTATACAGCTCCACCACAACTCCGTCATGAGCTGCCCAGTCTCTGTGGGATTCTTTAGTCTCTGTCTATTTCTTCCTCTCCCCTCCATCATCTCTCTCTTCCTCCATACCACTGTCGCTCTCTCTCTCGCTCTCTCTCTGTTCACCTCTCTCTTCCACCATGTCCTCTAATATTTCCACGTGGAAGTGAGTGCCGCCACCCTCTCGTTCTCTCAGTTTCAGATTGAGTGCATGATTATGGGACCAAGAGAGCCTCCCCAGCCTCCCCCCCTCATTACTTTGGAGTGTCTCTCCCCCCCCACCTACCACTGGTTCTTAGCTCCACAATACACATGGTTCCCTTTGATTACCATATCATCTCTCGATGCGAGATGTGCCTCAGGCCTGTAGCAATGCAGTGCATCGCCTGTGCCTTTAAGAGAGAGAGAGAGAGAGAGAGAGAGAGAGAGAGGGGTGTGCAATGGAGAGAAAAGAGAGAGAGAGAGAGAGAGAGAGAGAGAGAGAGAGAGAGAGAGAGAGAGCGAGAGAGCACATTAATCTATCATCAGCTAATTTTTGGTTCACTCTTAGCTGTGTGCTGAGCATCTCTGCACGGGCACACACATTTTCTTTAGGTGCTTAGTGCTATGAGCACGCCTCTCTCTCACACACACTCACACTCTCCCTCTCTCTCTCCTACACACACACACACACACACACACACACACACACACACTCTCTCACACTCACAGTGCTGTCAGAGCGCGGCTGCTGGACCACAGCCATCTCGCGAAGGAGGATCCAAGAGAGCGAGAGAAAGACAGAGAGAGAGAGAGAGAGACAAAGGGAAGGAGGACGGAAGAAGGAGAGGAGCGAATAGGAAGCAGGACAGCCCGAGGAAGGAGAGACTAAACGCTGGTGTGAAAAGAGAACGCGAGGGACAGGAGGGAGGAGAAAAAAAAGAGGAGGAACAGGAAGCTCGATCACACTCAGCTCCAGCGGTCCGTGTCGCAGCATGGGCAATGCACCATCCCAAGGCATGTCAACCCTATCTTCATGCATACTTATGTAGCAGGTATTTTTTTTTTTTGCGCGCGTTTTGTTTTCCAACCTGCTGGCTGTCCTATCAGATTCTCTAATGATAAGGAATTACGCGTGGGGGGGGGGGGGGGGGCGCTTGAGATAAGGCGTCGCTTGAACGAGACCCAGATTGAATTGGGGGAGAAGGGTGGCTGGGGAAAGGCAGAGGGAAGATGGGGATGTGGGGGAGAGATGATAGGCGTGGATGCTGGAGGGATGGGGTGGAGGTGTGCATGCACGGGAGAGCAGGGAAATGGGAGGAGGCTCGTGTAGAGCTGAGGGACTAGATCTGTCTGGTGTGTGTTTGTGCTTGTGTGTGTGTGTGTGTGTGTGTGTGTGTGTGTGTGTGTGTGTGTGTGTGCGCGTGTGCGTGTGTATGTGTGAGTGTGTGTGTGTGTATAATGGATGTGAGGCGAACAGAAGGTGGAAATACCGGTGTGTGAGGACGTGTTGGTGACAACAGCTGCAGCTGTCAGCCGCATGGGAAACCGCGGGGAACTGAAGCGTTCCAAGGAGTGTGTGTTTGTGTGTGTGTGTGTGTGTGTGTGTGTGTGTGTGTGTGTGAGAGAGAGCGCGTGTGATCGAGAGGAGGAGATTGAAATGAACGGCAGGGTGGGGAGATGGATTTCTGGAGACTGTCACGCACCCGCAGTGTGTGTGCTGTATGTGTGTGTGGAAGGGACGGGGGATGGTGCTGTGATGAAGCAGATGGGTTAGCGCTGCTGCCTGCTGCTTGTGCTTTGATGATCTGTATCTATCTATCTATCTATCTATCTATCTATCTATCTATCTATCTATCTATCTATCTATCTATCTATCTCTTTCTGTCTCCTCTTCTGCTTCTAAACTGAAGCAGGCAGTGCACAGGTTGGGAATATTCCTTGTTCAATCACACAGGCACGGGGAGCACAGAGTGCTCACACACCCTAGAGGTGTGTAGAGGTGAAACACACAGCTGAGGCTCTGCTGAGAATAGAGGGGGAGAGGCAGAGCCATTCTTAAAGAGAGAAGGAGAGGAGTGAGATAAAGTGAGAGTGGTGGGGGAGGGGGTGGGGGGGGAGCTCCAGGCATGGTACAGCACTCCCAGGATGGATAGGCCTCTTTGATAAGCAAGAAAAGGAGGGAGACGTTATAGAGAAACAGAGGGAGAGAAAAGATGGGAAGAGGAGGGAGGAGATGGCTGACACTCATGGTGTTTGCACACTCTACAGAAAGGGAGGGATGGAGCTTGGGGAATTCTGCTATCTTTCTTTCCATCCCCCTTTATTTCCACCTCTCTTCCTCAGCCCTCATTCGCCCACCACCACCCAGGGACAGTCTGGTTGCTAGTGGGGAAAACCCACCAGAGACAGAGGAGAGACAGATGATATCAAAGAGAGGGAGAAAGCTTTAAACGAAGCAACCAGAGAACTAAAGAGGGAGAAATAGAGAGATGGGAAGGTAAGGTGAATGGTTCAGGGAAACTTGGGTCAAGAAGAGTTGGCAAAAACTGAGTTGATGGTGGATGACATTGAATTAATATTGCAGACACACAGAGGAGAGATGGTGTGGCGTAGAATGAATGAGATTATGTTCACACTGAGGTCACATTTACTCAAGTCTCATCATTTACTCAGACAGAAAATATTACTCCAAGGCCTCTAGGGTGAGGATGACATCAATGAGATTCAGGATATGAAAAACACGCACACACACACGCACGCACGCACGCACGCACGCACGCACGCACGCACGCACGCACGCACGCACGCACGCACGCACACACACACACACACACACACACACACACACACCAGTGTCACATAATAGTATTGCATCTGAAACCAAATGTGTCTGGTGAGTTTCTGACTCTTGAGTTTCTAATTCTTTGTTTGTCCTTGGGATTCTGTCTGCTGAGTCTGGTTTTTGGAGGGATTGTAATGGATTAGTAGGTTGGATAGCTGAGCCACTGGCGTCTTTCCTCTCAAAGCACAGCGACTTTAATGATCATCCAGACTAAGTGGGTTCCTGTCCAGCCCTCCACAGCACCACCATGGCAGACTGTCTGTCAGTGCTAGAGAAACCTACGTTAATACCTTCATTTCTGAATTTCTCTCAATGTATCCAAAGACATCTGGAGAAAACCTCATAAGGCTTGGACTGTGAGTGCAACACAGAGAAGCATGCATTGAGAATAAATATCTTTATTTGAGGTATTGCATAATTCTGCCTTTTTCCAGCTATGATACATTCAGTCCAATATGGCCCGTTTGGCTCTACCACCGACAGAACAGGCAGGGGACGGCTCTGGGCCCAGTGTCTGGATGCTGAGTGAGTGTTACGAGAAGCTTGCAGTAGATAAGAGTATTACCCTACTTTTTTCTCACAGTGAATGTAAGAACTACAGGTCCTACCTTTTCTGATGTTTAACATTATGCACTAAACCATGTATAGAATAGAATAGACTATGAATAGATTAAGCACAGCCAGCCCACCAGTAAGCCTTAAAAGCCTGCTGGAGAGCCAATGCCTGCACTAATGTTTCCATTGTGCAGTGATAGCAGATCATGGCAGCTTTGTGCTTACTGGATATGTTTACAGTATGTTGTGGTTGGTTTCAACATGATGTGTGTGTGTGTGTGTGTGTGTGTGTGTGTGTGTGTGTGTGTGTGTGTGTGTGTGCGTGTGTGTGCGTGTGTGTGTGTGTGTGTGTTCACTGAGTCACCCCAGTGAGCTGGAGCTGGAGTCATGTCATAGACATAGGGAGACATAGGGTGACTGGCGGGTGGTGGGATAACATACAGGATAACACACTTACATTTGTAATAGTGGAGAAAGATGTGTGTTGGTGTTTTAGCTTCATCTCTAATGCAGCAGCATCTAAAAGAAGCATTTAGAATAGTTAGAGATAAAATGATACTTGTGAAGGCTCAAGTATCTTAGAATAAATGCTCTATTCTGTATTTGTTGTTCTCTTGTCTGTATTGGAAGAGACACCTTAGTGAATCAAGGAAATAAAGTAGTGAAGAAATATTCTATATATATATACTTGAATTCAAGCAGCAAGTTCATTTGAAATAACAGTATCAGATAAGATAACGGATAGATACATAGTATTTTTTTGTTCACTATACTGTATATCTGTGTGTGTGTGTGTGTGTGTGTGTGTGTGTGTGTGTTTGTGTGTTTGTGTGTGTGTGTGTGTGTGTTTGTGTGTTTGTATGTGTGACACCTATTTGTCACTGTTTGCTGGGTGTGCACCTGCTTATTCCCCAGGTTTCTGTTGCACAAAGCGTATGAATGCTTCCTTGTGATTGGCTGTTGATGATGCAATGCTTTACGGTAGCATAGCTGTTTGGGCTGAGGGCATTTCTGAAGTAAACCTAAACCTGGTGGGAATAGCGTAGCCTCAATATAGGGATAGATAGATAGATAGATAGATAGATAGACAGATAGACAGACAGATAGATAGATAGATAGCGTAGCAAAACCAGCTTAGCGAAACATTAACAACACACATACACACGAAAGCAATGGACCTTGGGACAAACTGCAAATGCACCAGCCCATGTGACAGTCATGCACAGGAGTCCATCCCCCAACCAAACAGGCATGTGGTTCCTTATGGAAGGATCAGTTCTTACTGTGTCCTTGTCACTGTGTGTGTGTGTGTGTGTGTGTGTGTGTGTGTGTCTGTGTGTCCTTGTCACTGTGTGTGTGTGTCTGTGTGTGTCTGTGTGTGTGTGTGTGTGTGTGTGTCCTTGTCACTGTGTGTGTGTGTCTGTGTGTGTGTGTATGTGTGTGTGTTTGTGTGCATGCCCGTGTGTATGCGTGTATGTGTGAGGTGTGTGATGGTGCTCACTCCCTCTCTGTCAGCAGATGGTCCATACAGGTTCTCTGCATATGCATATGGGCTTTATCACTGTGGGAGAAGACTGATGACTATGCGCTTCAACCGAGCCAAATTATTCTCACAGAAATCGATCACTACAGTGTTAGGACAGCCTTCATCTCTCCCTATTCTCCCTCTTTTTAAAAGGCAGGGATTTCCGAAATATGTGCCGTTGAACCAATCGCAAATCCCTTTTCCCCTCACTTGGTGTTTGTGAGTGGATGACTTCAATGTGAATAGCTTGCATCATGAATCGGTCACAGTTGCACTACTAAGCATTGAAGGTCATTAATGATTCAAGGGTTTAAATATTACATGCATTTATCAGAGGTCTCTGTTTCCATGTCAAGATCAGTACAGGGTTGTTTTTAATATCGATTAAAAAAAAAGTCGAATATTCAAAGAAATATGACCGTAGTACATTTAAATTGATGTATATCGTTTTTGGGCTAAGCTGTAACTGTGTTTACAGATAATGTAGGAATAATATCTCTCGTTCCACCATTGAAATTAGCTATAATGGAATACATGAGGCCTGAACGCAATCACTTCTGATGATGTGATGTGACCTTTTCACTTGTGCCAAGCTGTCAAAGGCTATGAGCAACTGCTGACAAAATAACATTCATTTATTTGACAGAAGATATTAGCATACTTTATCTGCCAGAAATGAAATGAATGCTCCGTGAGTCAGCCAGTCTCTCTCTCTCTCCCTTTTTCTCCATCTCTCTCTCTCTCTCTCTCTCTCTCTCTCTCTCTCTCTCTCTCATTGTCTCTCTCACTCTCTAACTCTCTAACTCTCTCTTTTCTCACTGCTGTGTAAATTGTCCTGCATCTGTTGAGCACTTGTCTTCCTCTTTTGTTAGAGTTATGTGTAACACATTTGACTCAGCCCACCAGATCTACATACCTATCCTCTAATAGTGTTGCTCACCATAGAGCGAGAGTCGCTCTGTGCTTGGTTGGTCTGGTCTGGACAGCATGTTCCATTACAGTGTTGTGGTATAGGAGGAACAGCCTATGGGAAATCAGAAACTGCCTCAGGGCATTATGCAGATTTAAAATGCCTGTTGGGAGTGGTATGATTCCATGTGGATTATTTTTACCCATATCTTTATCTTGTTACTGATAGCAGACATTTAGTAATCAGTCTGTGCTAAAGAGGATGGTAGAATGGGATATGTCCAATCCTGCCTGCGCTCTCCTGTTGTCTGCATGGTGATTGGCCACTCTCTGTCACCACGGAGACAGTGTTGAGTGGCGTAAGAGGTGCAGACGTGGCGCTTTGGTAATCACATGACGGCTGTGGTCCTCTGTAATGTGCTCTGTACTGTCTGTTGCTCTCTTTTTCTTTTCCCTAAAATATGATATAATATATAATTCTATAATATAATTAGATAATTCTGTTCAACAGTCTGATATATATTGCCGTGTACAGGTGTGTGTGTGTGTGTGTGTGTGTGTGTGTGTGTGTGTGTGTGTGTGTGTGTGTGTGTGTGTGTGGTCTCCATCAGAGACAGACATTTAAAAACAAAAAGTCCCTTTCAATCGATATGACAAAGTGCGACAACCAATCTTTGTAATTTCCATCTCCAACAGCCTCACTCACTCTCTCTTGCCAAACCCCAACACTCCCCCCCTCTCTTTCTCTCTCTCTCTCTCTCTCTCTCTCTCTCTCTCACACTCTCATCCCTTTGCTTTTCTTAAATAACCTAATCAGCCTTACCTGTTGTGTTGTAGTGACTGAAATAGAAGCACACTATAGAAATGTGTAAGAAATGGGTCATAGCAATTCATACGAATGCATCTGGTCCTACCCCAGCATAGGGCAGGGTGGGGTAAAATTGGGAGATGGTTAGTTGAGGTGAGTGCTGTCATATGTTCATCCCTGTTAGCTTGTGTCTTTATCTTCAGGGATTGGCTAGCTCGAAATTCACTATGAAATATTTAGGGTTAGGGTTAACACCAGCTGCATGTTTATGGCGGTCCAAATAAGTTGAGATGAATCACAGAGGATGTGGATAGCCTAATACGATACTAGCCACTGACTCTTTTTTTATAGCTGGAAAAGGCTGGTCCTGAACGTTCCCTGTCGGGGTCGAATGTGTTGTTACTACACATCCCTAGGAAGTAGGGGTGGGCATCGACGATCGATAATTGATCGATAATTGATCGATAAGGATCTTGGTCGATCACAAAATAAAACATTTGGTCGATCACAATTTATTTTTTATTTTTTATTTTTTTTGTGATCGACCAAATGTTTTATTTTGTGATCGACCAAGATCCTTATCGATCAATTATCGATCGTCGATGCCCACCCCTACTAGGAAGTACGAGTGCAGGGGGAAGTCGTCATAAACCGTTGCAGTCCTGAGACTAAACATGTTCCATCAAAGCAGAAATGTTTATTCTAATGTTCATCAAGAAGGAAATGGGAAACCTTTGAAAAGAAACAATCACTCCCAAAAATCTCCAAAAGAGAGAGAGAGAGAGAGATAGAAAGAGGGAGCCAGCTACAGTAGGCACCGATAAGGTGTTGGTGGTGGAAGCTGGAGGAAATGATAATGAGCCTCGTCCTTCTCCCTCAGTTTGACAGACCACCACCTCCCTCCGTTCTTCTCCCATCACTTCTGCTTTCATTACCACAAAATGAAAGAGAGATGGTTGGCCCAGAATACAAAGCAGCCAGGACAGGCCCTGATAATTTGAGAGGACAAGCTTCCTTCTGCTGCCAACCTGCCAGATCTCCCTTCCTCTCTCTCTTCCTCTCCTACCACCCCCGCCCCCCCCCCCCCCCCCCCTCTCGCCCTCCTTCCTCCCAGGCTAAATGCTGACGTATTAACTGTAAACAGATTTATCAGTTTGCAAATTGCCTGGCAGTATCATCCTGAACTCTCAGCACTGCCTTCCAAATTTTTGTTAAATAATCCCTAGACCTCCATCCGCATGTACTACTAGTTGTATAGCATATCTCTATCTGACGCACACATTCTGCATCACTGAAATTGAACCTCTGCTGGTCTGTGTATCTGTTTGTTTTTGAATGTGTGGTCGAATTTGTGATATTGTCTGTGTGCGTGTGTGTGCGCGTGTGTGCGCGTGTGTGCGTGTGCGTGTGTGTGCGTGTGTGTGTGCGTGTGTGTGTGCGTGTGTGTGTGCGTGTGTGCGTGTGTGCGTGCATGTGTGTGTGTGAGAGCAAAAAGTGTGTTTATGCTAATGTAGGTTGTACCTCCTCATGTGCACATACGTCTCTGCTGGACAGATGTCTGTGCAGTGCTGTAACCTTGTAGCTCACAAAACACAATGTTAACAGACACCACAGAGAGTTAAGATTACCGGCACTGGTACACACTACGACTGGCTCATTTATTTATTTTTTAAATGTTCCTGCTAGGAAGTCATCAAGTAGATTCCAAGTAATACATGTATCAGTTCTAACCAGCACCATTTGCTTATTTATGAACTCATTGACATTACTTACTTTACTTTTTAACACGGATTATGACTCATAACAGTGGCTGCAAGTTATTTAATTCGTCATTAATGTCGCAATGCGAATTACATGGATGCCCTAGCAGTGCCATAGAATTAAGATAGAGAGATCTGTGTGAAAAGGTCAGGTCTTGGCTGCTTCCTCTCCCTCTCCCTGCCTCTCATGGTAGGGAAGCGAGAGAGGCTTTGTTTCTTCTGATCGATAAACTAGGTGGCATCCATCTCCTATGCCTCCTCAGCCTAAGCACTAATGGGAAACAGAGGGCTATAACACAGCAGAAGCCATTAGCTGTTTAGCCCACTAATCACAGGCAACAAAGATACACGTCCAGATTTGGGCCATGGCTACTGTGGGACATCGTCCTCTCGTGAGGTCTTGGCAGAATCTTCTGACAATCTTGGTGTCTCTAATTGGGTATTTGTGCATTAAACATCGCCTCGGTGCGTCGCATATTCGTCTCAGGGAGAAAACTGACGGTATTCAACGGGCTCTGCAGCAGAAACTCACCCCTCAGATCATCGTTGTGTTCAGATTAGAGAAGGAGAGAGTGAGTGTGACAGGGGAATACCTACCTGGTGAAGGAAAGAATGCGTGGGGCTGTTGTCTGGAGTGAGAGGAAAGCAGAGGTATTGGAAGTGTTCATGAGAATGGGTCGGCAAGTGTGTACGAGTGAGACGGAGAGACGAAGAGAGAGGTAGATACATGGATATACAGTGGAAGAGACAACTGAGTGTATGTATTTGTGTATATCATTGGTAGCTAGCGCTTGTTAGAGAGAGGCTGACTGGATGATTTCCAGCGCTGGTTTTTGCACAGAGAGAGGAAGCCCCGTGAAGTTTGACCTTGATCAGTAACAAGAGCAGAGAGAAGGGGGATATGGAGGTCCTCTCTCTGGCTAAGAGAGCGTTGAGGCTGGAGGCAACAGTGATGGTGATGGCTGTGAAACATTTTTTTTTACTGATCATAATGGACACCATTTGTACACACACACACACACACACCTTCCCTAGAGGAAACACGCACCTCGTCAGTATCAACATTCCTCCCCCCACTTATTTCCCACAGTTACTAGGAAACAAGAAACACGTAGTGTTGTTGCTGTGGTTAGGAGGCTGGATGTGCTTATGGGGGGGGGGGGGGGGGGTTGATGAGGAGAGGGGATTCAGTCAGCCCCAGTGAAATCAAGTGGTGGAACGGAACATTTGTGCTGCCTATCTCACCATGGTGTGTCATCGCCTCACTGGCATCGCTATGGCGATACTACTGCAGCCTAAACCCTTATTGGCCAATTACTGGCATTTCATAGAGAGAGACATAACACACACACTCTCACACACACACACACACACAGTCATGCTCTGTGTTTTTCTGTGTGTTGGTTTGAAGTGTCCATTTCTCTGTCAAAAACCCTTGAGCACCTGACACCAAAACTCTCCCTATTTCTGGAACGCCAATTACGTCCACTTTCTCAGCTTACCCGGTCGTCTGGAGTCGGAAGAAACTGCTCAGCTTGTTCCGCATGCACTCCCCATCCCTGTAGCAACACATCAAACACTTGATCCCCCAACACCTGTTTGGAAAATATACTGGAGCAGCCCTGACCTGATGACCCTTGTCTCTTTGCTATTGAGAACCTGTGTGTGTGTGTGTGTGTGTGCGCGTGTATGCGTTTGTGTGTCTGTGTGTGTGTGTGGGTCGAGGTACACAGGGTTGTGTTTACTGCTGATTGTACCATTGTCTTCAGCTCTGCAGTGTGGTTAAGCGGGCGCGCCGGTGAGGCTCCCCGTGGCTGCTCTGTTGGGATTGGCAGGTGTGCTGCTGTTTATCCAGGGGGGTGGGGCTGTTTGTCTAACCCCCAACCCCACTGCCTGCTGTATCGCCGACTGGGGTGCCAATGCCAATCGATTGGCATTACAGGAAAAAGGACGACTCAACCTTCTAGCCGGCTGCGTCCTTCCCTCCTGTGGACAGAGAACAATGGCTGCAGTGCTGTAATGACAGGCTCCCAGTGTTGGCAGAGTGGCATATCGACCCTCGCTACCCGCTCTCTCCTCCCACTGCAAAAACAGATGCTCCAGAGATGGAGACGCGTATGCAGATGGATCACTCCTTGTCATTCAAGCCTCTATTGTGTTACTCGTATTGATTTTAATGTCATCATGCTATTTCTGGGAATTGCAATAAGACAAGAGATCAGGAGATCAGGAAGGATGAGGGGTATGGTTTGTGAAGACCTTGTCTGACCCCTCGCTGTTCCCACCATCCATTCTCCCTTCCTCAGTGTCTCTCCCACAAGCCCACCCAGATTGCTCTCCAGATGCTTTTTTCCCAAGCCTACTCATACCTCACCTCTGTCCACATAAAGCAGGTAAAGTGTGTGTGTGTGTGTCAGCTGATAACAGAGTAAATCACTCATTATTTCCCCACACAAGACTGCTGACACACCGACCCAGGAATGGAGCTTCAAATATTCATACAGCATCAGAATTATTGATGCAGCTTGAGCTCCCCGGGGAACGCTTTGTATTTTACGGCTTTCATTAAAAAACATTCAGCTTCTCCGCCTCGGAAAATGCCAGGGAAAAGGTTCCTCGCGTCGGTCGCTGTGGACCTCTCCTTATTGATTTATGTATTCCCCGATGCTGCCTTTACATTTTTTTAAAAATGCTTATTTTTTTTGTTTTGGGGTAGCCTTTCCCCCTTCTGTTGTTCTATAAATGCAGCTTGAGAACAGTAGAACAATGTTATGGTAG
This sequence comes from Nansenia antarctica, assembly GCF_963989245.1. NCBI lineage: Eukaryota > Metazoa > Chordata > Actinopteri > Argentiniformes > Microstomatidae > Nansenia > Nansenia antarctica. Next base: position 69,385,786 of record NC_137675.1, read on the forward strand.
GTGTTAGGACGTGGGGAGAACTCAGAGGCTCTCATTAGCAGTGATCATTTTGGTCTCACCCTTCTTCCACCATGTTAACACAAACGCACACAACCGTCTTAGAGGAACAAACACACTCACACGGCAGTTACACAGTCAGGCAAAGACATGCAAACATACTTAGCGTCTCCCATGGTCTTCACAAATGATTTTTTACTTGCTATTGTATGTTAGGGCTTTCTTGTTTGTCATTGGAAGGTGGTCGAATACATTACTGTATATGAGGAAATTTTTGTGGGAAAAAGTCTGTTTGATCACAATCATAATTAAAGATGGCAATGAAGTGAGAAGGACAAACAAACACACACATGCATGCACACACACACACACACAGTGAAACATAATTTAAGGTCGATCCTTGCATTAGTCGGTCTCGGTGCATTGTTCTGTAAGGACATTAACCACAAACAGTTGCAGCACAGCATGCAAAATGGGCTCTGTGGAAAAGTGGTTGTACCCCACACTGGCATGGAGGTGAGGTTGTGTGTATGCTCTGTGTGTGTCCATCTCTACCTGTATGCCACCCTCTGTGTGTGTCCTTCTCTGTGCTTGCTTGTGTCTTGTGTGTGTGCATATGCGGTTGTGTCCTCTCAGTGTGCGTGTGCGTGCATGTGTGTGCGTGTGCGTGCATGTGTGTGTGTGTGTGTGTGTGTGTGTGTGTGTGTGTCTCCTCAGCTGTCTCCTGCTGTGTTTGGTGGTAAAGGTGTGTGTGAATGATTCATAGGTAATGCTGATGAGACAAGCTCCAGATGTCTTGTAGAAAGCGAGCAGAGTCCTTCAGGAGTCAAGTCAGTCCACAGGGACACTGGCCAGCAGGGCAGAGACATCCAACATCACTGTTCTAAAGTAACTATACATATATTATACACACTATTCTATCTTTGTGGTCTAGCCTCACTCACGTACCCTCTAAACAGAACAATACAAACATAATTTGATCAAAGCTTAGAATACCTGCTGACATTTTTCATCCGTTGATTAGACTAGCAGTTTGAGCATGAACTGTCACGGACCTCATTGCGAGGTGAATGTTAAAAATGTATGACTGAGCAAATGGATGTTTTGCTTAGTAAGAGTATTTGATTCAGTTATGTCTTGAGGGCAATATCTGTGAGAAAGTTGGCAGGATGTACGTTCCAATGGATTACACAGGGGAATGTTGGACATTCCTGTACCAGATCTTGATGAAGAGGAAATCAATAAGTCGATACGTTTTTTTACGTACACACGTATGTACACACACACACACACACACACACGTACACACATACACATATACACACAGAGTACACACAAACTGAGTTGAACGCATGATGAAACTTTATGCATGAAAAAATTAGAGCAGTGTGAATAATTCTGAGATCAGATTGAAACAGATACATCTGCAGGCTCTAGAAAAGAGAGGCTGCATCTGAGAGAGGGAGAGAAAGAAGGGAGGGAGAGAAAGCCAGAACATTGTGTCTCATTGCTCTCTCCATTTTGCCCTGCTCTCCTCCCTTCCCTTTCCTTCCCTTATTTCATCCGTAAAGGGGTTGAAGCTCCGTAGGACCACTACGTGTTGAACACCCACAGCGCAATCACTCTGAGCCCTTACCCAAAATGGTGCATTTTCAACTCATGACTTCACATTCAAAACATAATTGCTGCCTTTCTCATTGATTCGCAAAAAGAGCAGACTTTAAATGAACGCACTTCAAGTATTATGAGTCTTTGTCAGTTATTTAAGTTATTTTTCAATTATTATTATAAATGATATCATTGATGATGTTGAAGGTCATCAGCTGTCATTTCACACTCTCACTCTTACCGGCTGTGTATCTGAATCACACCAATAAACTGGTCATAAATCAAATCAAATCACATAACATTTTAATTGTATAGCGCATTTCTCACAAAATGTGACCCAATGCGCTTCACAAAGAGCAAAGAAGATAAAGCAACAACTAAGATGAACATTTAAAAGGAGAGATTGAATACGTAGGTTTTGAGGTCTCGCTTAAATGTTTCCAGAGTTTTGGACAATCTCAGGCTCTCCGGTAGGGTGTTTACACATTATGAAAACCTGCACGCAATTTGATTCAAGGCTGCATTTGTTTCTTTATTCAAGTGGTATGCTTCCCTTAGACTGGCTTGAGGAAGAGCAATTTGATAAATCAGGGTGAGACATCTGTACTTCCATTCCAAATCTAAAATGTTTTAATTATTATTTATTCCTCATCTTTATGCCCTTTAGTGGAAACATATTCAGCCCTCTCATTGGGCCAGGGGCTCAGGCATGGAATGAAGATGGCTGGCTCTCCACTGCACCTGTGCCGCATTCAATAAGGAAGTCACGTCTATGTTTCACCGCTATTATCATAATCACCATATTACGCTTCCCTCTCTGACAGATAATCACTTTAATTGGATGCAGGCAAAAAAAAAAAAAAGAGAGGCAATTTTGTGTCGTGGCGGAAGAGACGAGAAAGAAGCGCCTGGTGAAAATTGAAGGTTTGAAAAACCGCCATATCTCCTCTTGAATTGATGAAATAGGTTTTAGGGGTTATGTTTGTGTGTGTGTGTGTGTGTGTGTGTGTGTGTGTGTGTGTGTGTGTGTTTGTGTATTCTCCCTGAGGTTGAATGGAGAGTAATTGCATTGCTGTAGGCTCAGCAGTGTTGTGTGTTGGTTGGCAGCAGGTAAACAGAACAATACAGCTCTGCCCTCCACTGACTGTCGAGAGATTACAGAATGTGGAGCAGGCCTCAGCTACTTGAGTTTATTGCCTGTCACTGGACTCTGGGAGCCTAGGGTAATTCACTGCATATCATAACTTATATTCCATGAAGGAAAACATGTGTAGTATAAATCTCGCCTGATGGTCAATTCATTTCCATCATATCCAATTCATTTAAATCGTGTCAATTGCACCCTCTTTGACAGATTTAGAAGTGTTGCTGCTCAACCTTGGCATCGTGTGAAGCGAGAGAAATACAGTACGTGGTGTTCACTGCATCTGCATTATTGACCTGCAAAGTTGATTTACTTCAAGTACAACCAAGACAGATGCAGTATTGACTTGTAAACTGGGCCCAAAAGCGACAGGGCCTCTTGTCCTCCTACATGGTAATCTACCTGTCTGTAGTTGGCATCTCAGTGTGTTTTGCTCAGCCCATGGCTGTACGGTGCTGTCTCCCCCCAAAGAGCATTTGGACAGTGCTGTGACGGGGGCTATAGTTACACAGGCACACATCGCACCGCTTCATGCCTCAATTTTCAACAACTCTCTCACTGGTGGTGTCAAGTTGTTTTCAAGAAAAATTGTCCCTCAATTTTTTTTTTTTTTTTACTGGTGTTGATTTCACAAGGACATGTCCAGGCCACACAGAGGGCATTTTTAGATGTATTTGAACTGAGTTAACCCTCTGCCAGTGCCACCCAACAGTGTTGTCTGTGGTGTCCTTGTTTCCCTGTGAGTGTTCCACTTTACTTAAGCAGAAAACACTAAGTCCTGCAACCTCCTCTGCTCCCCAGTCCCCAGGCCTTTCCTGAGTGGCATTTAACATGGCAAAAAAACAGAAGAGCAGTCGATCAGGACATCTAAACAGCCGTGTGTGTGTGTCCACGTCTGTGTGCATCTGTGTGTGTGTCTCTAAATTAGGATCTCCCTTATAGGAAATGAAGACGCTTTCAGAGGTTGCTTCTTAGTCAGCAGAAGTAGACGTGACGTACTGGCAAAGCTTAGCTCAGTTTTCCCTATCCTTTAGAGTGTAAATATAGACAATGTGAATAATCTGTGCAATGTGTAGATCTACTTCAATATGTGCCTGGTGGTATCATTTACTCTTAATCATCACAGTTAAATCACATTTAGCATGAAACCATTTGATTACAATGACTAGCATCGTATGTACGGCTAGCATCGTATGTATGACTAACATCGTATGTAATACCCACTTCCTGGGCCTTGGCTTTGGTGTGTACAGTAACCTAACCCTAAAGATATGAGAGAGAGAGAGAGAGAGAGAGAGAGAGAAAAATAAATATACAGACTGACTATCTATATTTGCGAGAAAGCAACCATAGTGTTATTGAAGTGATAAAAGATTCTGTTCACTTCTGTTAATGTGACTGAGTGTGTACATATGTGTGACTGTGTGTATTTGTGCAGTAATCTGTGATATAGGAAGCCTATGTGAAGAGAGAGGGGGGGAGGGAGGGGGGGAGAGGGGGAGACAGAGGGGGAGACAGAGGGAGAGAGAGAGAGAAAGAGAGAGAGCACCTTGGGCAGACAGCTCTGCCCTGCAATCACTCTCTCATCCAAGGCAACCCTTTCATACAGCCCAGAAAAGAAGAAAGGGAGCGAGAAGGAGAGGGCGAGCATGGAGCATGAGAGAGAAAGTGGGAAGGAGAAGCGAAGTGCTTCTGCCCCCCAAAGCACTCGTCTCCATCCTGGCTGTGAATAACCATGCTGCTGAAGAGGGCAGATGTTGAGAAAATGTAGTGTGTGTGTGTGTGTGTGTGTGTGTGTGTGTGTGTGTGTGTGTGTGTGTGTGTGTGTGATCGAGTATCACTGTCGTCATACAGCATGTTTGAAAGATTCTCCTAGAGTCACCAAGTATATATATTTAAACGCAGCATCTCTCTCACACACTCTCTCTTTCATACACACATACTGTACACACAGATGCATGTCTGTCTCTCCCCACACGCACACACACACTCCACTCCCCAACTCTCTCCCTCTGTCTCTCTCTCCTCTTTCTCAAACACACACACACACACACACACACACACACACACCACACGAACACACACATGCCGTGAACTACAACTAATGTTGTAGGGGCAGGTGTGTGTGTTGGGGGGGGGGGGGGGGGTGATGGTGCAGTAGTGTGTTCCTCCCTCCCTACTCTGGACTGTGTGTGTTAACTCTGTAGAGGCTGTGGGGACTGATACACTGTCGAGGCTCCACTGCTCTGAGCTAGGTGGGTCCGGCTGGGTGGAGCAGGGCTAGCACAGAGACAAAGGTTGTGTACTGCAGGCTGGGTGGTGCCAGGGGTATGTTTGGTCCAGATTATCAGGTGTTGGTATCTGACAGGCAGGCGTTGGTGCTGGGAGGCGGGAGGCCAGCCATGGGGGGTAAGTGCAGCTATGTGGAGTCTTGCACTTGAGATTCAACCCCAAACTGTGCTTTTTAAAGGGCACCATTTTTAAATCCACAGCATTGCTTTGAAAATCTGTAGGTATACCAGGAGTTTTGCCTGAAAGGTGAACTTTCGGCTATCCGTGAAATGCCATGGGTTTTAGAAAAGCTCTTTTTTTTTTTTTTTTTTTACGGCCTTTCATCGTCCTGTATTTCCTGTGAGGTTTCTTTGTATTCTCGCTTTGTGTGGCATTTATCCTAAAACAAACGACTGACAAACTTGGTTGCCTCTTTTTAATTGTTTACTCTGGCTTTGCCAAGTCTAGTCTGAGCAAACATTTCACTGAATTCTTTCCAGTCCTTTGCCTTGTGATTATGGGTATGCATGATGTGTACGCTTTTATATTGTATGTGACTGTGTGTTTGTGTGGGTGTGTGTATGTGTATGTGTACGCATTTGTGTTTGCATTTGTGTAGGCTGAGTTTGTGTTGCTTATTTGATGTGATGCAATCATGCAGTTCCATTTTCAGAACACTTGAGTGGAGCAGAAAGGAGGAGATGGTGTGCAAAAATAGACTTCATTTGAGACGAGAGGAAATTTGATGCACAACTTCCTGTTTTCCACCCTCCAGTACGAGTGTCGATTCCTTTCAAAATGATCTCTGTCTCTCTCATTCCCACTCAAAGGCCAGGATGCTGCTGGAAGCATTGCTAATTAACAGACCACGATGCTTTGTGAATATTCAATGGACTCACCCAAGTGAATGGAGAAACCCACGGAGCCGTGTACGTGGAGTCAGATTTCTGGTCTAAAAAAAGGAACTGGTTTAATGGTGCCTGTATAAAGCTGATACGGAATGTCATCCTAAGTCATTATCATGTGTTAATGTTAATGTTATATAGTATGTTATGTTGGTGTATGTTTGGCTGAGCAAGCATTGCCCTTAATCAGATAAAGCAGTGCTTTAGCGACAGCAACCCCTAGGCCATTTACCAATAGCATCATTATCTTTAGCTTTTTTCAGATTTCAATTTCCAATCACACATTGTGTAAGAGATTAGGAAATGAATGTGAATTGGTGATCATCAGCTTGCTTGCACCGGTCTTACTCAAGATCCGTTGGAATGTTGAGCCAACACATCCTGCATACAGTACAGGGGGAATGAGGATGATAATGACTTTCTCCTCTGAGCCCACAATCAAATATTGCTAATTAATTCTGGCACTGCAGCAATCTCAATCAGAGAATTTCCCTGCTGCCAAAGCAGTGGCAGGGAGGCGACCATCAGAACAACACCTCACAATAGGCTATGTAGCTATCTGTTGTTTCAGGTTAAACATATTTCCCTAACTGGTCAGGTTAACAAGTGTTCCAGCAAGATTACAGCTTTTCTACGGTGAAGTGACAGTCATTACCATGACAAACAGCAGCATCATAACAGTAAAAAAGTACAACTTTACCAGGACCTATTTTCCATGCATCTGGAATACTTTTTCAAAGACAGCTTGGAAGAATAAACAGGCAGACGAATTACTCTATTTTTTTTTCTTCCCCGCACTATTTTTATTTAAATTTTTTGAAGAAAGCTCCGCGCTTCTCTGTCACTCTGCGGCTGAGCGACAGATGGAAAGATGAGAAGATTACACTTCCTTTGTACCCCAAAAACAAAGCGAAGAAGGCCAGAACCAAATGAAAGAGTGGTATTCGCCACACGCGTGAGGGAGAGAAAGATTGGGAGACAGTGGGAGGGATGGCAGGAGTGTGCATGATTGAGATAAGGGACAGATAGACGACAGAGTGATGCGGAGGTCCTCTCCCACACAGAGAGCTCCCATCGCTACCTCCCACGGACACACTGAAGCACGCTACAGAGGGAGGCAGTTACACTGAGCACGCAAGGACGACTCAAGGACACAGAGAGAGCGAGAGAGAGAGAGAGAGAGAGAGTGGGATAGAGGGAGAGAGGGAGAGAGAGGGGCGGCGGTGCATCTGTGACAAAAACATCCACACGTTCTCATGCTGAGGAAGGGGAGAGTGTGTTCAAGACCTTGCCCTGGCTACAACTACCACCGTAATAGTGAGAGATGGCAGCTCACAGCTTATATGTATATATCATTTCTGGGTGGAGGATATTGCTTTTTCCCTCATTCAATCTCCCTCGGAACAGTCTACTCTCTTCATCCTCTTCCTCATCCCCTTGCTCCATCTCCCCTTCCTGTCTGCTCCATCCATATCTCTCTCCAGTCATTTCACTATGACTAAATGCCTAATCCCTGCTAAGTGCCCGTGTGATGGCAGGTTGTCAGGGTAGCTTCTCAACCATCTCCCTCTCATTCTCTCTCTATCTTATCCACCCCCCCTCCATATGTCTTAACCTCTCTCCTGAGTCCTATCCATCTCTCCACCCCTCTCCTACATGCCCTCTCCACTCAGGCAAACATCTACCTCTGCTTCCCTCTCCCTGCTCCCACCTCAGGCTTTCCCCCGCCCCCTCCTTGTCCTCCACTGTAACCGTAGCTATGCAGCTATGTGTGGGCGGGGCCACCAGGGGAATGTTTGATTAGCATAGACATTAGCATTTTTGATCCAGGATGCCGTTTGATTGAGGACTACAAAGCCCACCAGACCGCTATGCACACACCAGGAAGCCTGTAGCTGTCTCTGTGGCTTTCACCCTTCCGTGGCTGCTCATTAATACGTGAACAGACCACAGTAGGTTATTGGCCTAATGAGCTGGACAGTGCAGACTTGCATCATCCTGAACCTAAGATGAGCTTGATGGCCAAATCCTGTAAGCCCCCCTGTGGAGAGTGTCGGTTCTGGGGTTCTAGGGTTCGGAGAGGAGAGGAGCTGTTTCCTGAGGGTGAAGGGATGAGGAGGAGAGATGTCTCTGGGTGAATCTAGGTCAGGCTTTACGTGACAGACAGGCTGCCATTATCGCCACTCAGCCACGCAAAAAAAAAAAAAACCCTGGAGAGATTGAAAGTGGGAGAGAGAGAGAGACAGAGAGAGAGAGAGAGAGAGAAGGAAAGCGTGAAAAGGAGGGGGAGCGAGAGGAAGGAAAGGCAGTACGCTTTTTCTACTCTTTCCTCCTGGCAGAGCGACAGGATTGGATATTCGTCCCCTGGGTGTTCCCGGTTCTGCCCCCTTCACACATTCACATGTAGTCATCATGATCTACACATACACTGTCAGACATGCGCGGACGCAGGCCAAGCTGGGGGATTCGGTAGGGTGATGAGAGCGCGGATACTCCCGATCTCCTCCTGGGTGGGACTGCTGGACCCGGGTCTCCTTAGGCCTCTGTGAGTACACGCTCTCATTTGTCCAGTGCTCTCAGTGTAATAGCCTTGACTGTTCACCTTGGAGTGGGTCACTAAACGGCCTGTCACCATCATGGTGCTGAGATGACAAGGGGAAAGCGCTCCACTCTATTTTAGGACCGTCACTGGATGACAGAGGTCGGTGTGGAGACAGTGGCTCCCCCCCCCTCTTCCTCTTCCTCTGCTTCTCTCCTTCTGTTTATCTCTCTTGGCTTTGATCCCAATTTGAACCCTCTTTCCCTTCCCTCCTATTTATGTTGTTATTCCCCATCTCTCCGTTCTCGCTCCATGTCTTTGTATTTATACTTTGTGTCATTTTCTTTCCTCGCTCTTGTCTCTTTCCATCTCTCCCTCTCTTCTCTTCTCTACTGTCTTTTCCAGGGTACGTTCCTCAGTCATTGCTTACACACACAGAGCACTTTCACGTCCTTTGATTTGTTCTGCCTGCGTCACTGATGCGCATTTATGTAGAAAGACAAACAAAGTAATGTCCTCATGTCCTCAGACCTAAAGAGTGGATAGTGAATTGTATCTGTTATGATGCATGCACACCCCCCCCCCCGTGCCCCCCCACCTCACACACACATGCAAACACACACAAACACACATGCTAATGACAGCTCTGTCTTCTCCTCTTCTCTGACCATGTCACGTTAGGTTTGTGGCTCAGTTGGTAGAGCATGGTGCTAACAACGCTTAGGTTTGGGGTTAGATTCCCGCTGGGACCATATATACTGCAAAATGTATGCACTCACTGCAATGTAAGTCGCTTCGGATGAAACTTGTCAGCTTAATGGCACATATTATTATTATATCCTTGTTACACCAGATGACTTAATTACATACTCAGAGGACCTAGCACCATATTACCCTCTAAGCTGGGGCATGGGAGTACGATCTCCATTTATGAGCCTATCATCTCCACTGTTATCTGAGGTGGAGTAAATGGGGGGCTAGGGAGATATTCAATAGATAAGGAACACCAGCCCCCCCCATCTCACTCTCTCTCACTCTTCTAAGATACTGGAGAAGGGGATTATGGCAGGTGATAACAGCAGTGATTGTACATTAAAGCTGTCTCCATATAGTCTGTAGTCCAGAGGTTAGAGACATAGAGCCAAGCCAAAGTACTGCAGACTCGTTTACTCTGGAGGTATTAAAAAGTAGACATACAATTTGACATTTCGAAAAAGCCTTGTATGGTTTTATAGGCATCTCCAGACCTTGAGGGATCTAGCGTGTCTCTACGGTCCAGCAAACAAAACCAACAACGAATAAACTAAACCTTGAGTAATTAACAGTCTTCACTGTAGTCACAGTGAATGTGAGTTGCGTTCAAAAGCAGGTACATGGATTCTGCCTGTGTCACAGCAGGCAGGCTGCCTGGTCGCTAATCCTCTTTCTGTTGCTGTCGGGGGGGAAGGGGTGTAGTCAAACATCCTAGTCATGTCAAATACCATGTCTTCTCTGAGGTGGCTCTCTCCCTTCCTCTCTCCACTCTGCCCTGCACGCGTAGTCGGAGACACGGCTTGCTTCACCACTGCCTTTTAGAATTCAAAACTGTGCGGAAATCCACTCGACCTGTACTGTCCGTCTGGCTGCAGGGGTTTAGGAGTGCAAACGACTGTCTCATTTCCAAGGTTATGAGAAAGCTGAAGACAGGATTTTAGTGCTACTTGTTCATTTCCTATCTGCCTGGATTACAGTGCTGAATCCCCTCTGAACTCCCCAGAGCTTTGTATAGGATTATGTTCTGTACCTGTCTGCTGGGCAGGGGCATTTATCAGCTGTTGTTGTGTGTTGTTTAGGTAAAACGTGGACTAGGTGTTTTTTGGATGGATGGATGGATGGATAATAAGGCATCTAATGTGTGTCATTGCAAAGGGCTTTGTATGATATTAGGATGAAATGCTATGTACTAGTGTGTCAGATTAGATATATGAGATATATTAGTGTATATATCTGTTTGTCTGAGCACAGGGAGTTTGTCTGGCTTCATATGCACTGTGAGGTAGGGTGGCTTGTTCCCATCAACGCCTGTGGAGCTGTGCGTAATAGACGCCCCTCCTTGTGTCTGCAAGGTACACTGGTGCTCTGTAGCCATCAGGGGGCACTGTGAAGGCTTGATTTGATTTGAAATGAAAACTGTTGCTTGTGGAGGACTCCTTAGTGTAGAGAAGCCGACATGAGTCTGCTCCAAATGCAGCCAACAACAATGCGTTCCACTGGGGGTATCATCTAAAGAGGAAAATATATCATATATTCCTGTAGAGAAGCCTACACTATTTGACATATTTTCCCCATTAGATGATATCCTCAGTGGAGCACATTGTTGTTGTCTGCATTTAGAGCACAATCTTGTATATGTTAAGTTTCCTGTTTCTAAAACAATGTACTACACACAGTTCTTGCAGTGGAGATGACACTTAGCATAGCCTGGCTAAAAGCAAAGCAGCACGGTCTGTAGTTCAGACAACCCTCCTGCTGCCCTGAGATATTCCAAGTTTTTACCACAGATGGCCAGCTCTGCAGAAAACAAAGCGAACAGCTCTGCGACAGATGGACACACACCCTCCGCTCTCGTCTGTGACTGCTTCCACCACACCCTTGAACACCAGCCCCAGCCCCAGCCACCACAACCCACCTCCACCACCATCCCCAACAACAGCTTCCTACTGTATGTTGACTAGTGCTGCCTCACACCATCCTGTCTGATAAGGGTGTTGATGTTGTAACTGATGTTGATTCTGCTTTTATTCCCCCTCATCGCACAGCCACCCCCCACCTCCATCTCCTCCTCGTAAGCCCTCTGCGCTCGTTAGTTAAAGCAAGAACTCTTCGCACAAAACACAACAGACAACACAGCGGCTGCCTTGTCCTACCTCTGTCTCTCACTCCTCATCCCCTTGCCAGAGACGGTTCATCACGGTGCCTCGGCCGTTTGCAATCATCTCTCTTTCGCTGCCCTCTTGTCCTCCTCTCTTCTTCGATCACTCTTTTTCTCTGTAGTATCACATATATGAACAGCTCGTTATTAGTAATATCTTGAAATGATTCTGGAGTATCATCGTCTCCCTGCAGAAGCCAATTAGTGGATTTGCCAATTAGTGGATTCGCCAATTAGTGGATTCATTACAGAGAGAGGCTCTTTCAGTCCTCCAGCACACATATACTGTAACTCCCGGGTTAGTCAACAAATCCGGGTAAACATGAGTTTATATAAACTTTACTCCAAGAGCTATCTGCCTTTTGACAAGAGAGCCTCGTTCAACCCTTTCAAGGACATCCTTTCAAGGCCTGCTGATGACGTGTAGCCGAGCGGTTCAAAAGCAGCATGCTGAAACCACACTGAGTCTGATTGAAGAAAGCTATAAACAAATCTAGCCTATAAAGAATTTGGGAAATTGCAGGACATTATTTTGTAACTTTAATGGCTCAAAACCATCAACCATCGTGAATACAATATAGCTAGGACTTAAAGAACAGAGAAGGAGGAATGGAAGGGCATGGTCTTTAAAACACACACACACACACACACACTGCGGTTTGATGCAGTGGTCCTCTCTTGGATGTGATGGTTGTGTGGAGTGTGGAGGAGAATGTTTAATCCACGGCGGTACAAATTAATAGAAGAAAATGCTGTATGACAGAGCGCTGCCCTGACTGTGATGGAGTCGACAGTGCAGTGCTGTGTAGCCGATGCTGGATCGATATGTCACACCGTCCTGCACACAGCACAGTGAAAGGCTAGCTCCCACTACTCTTCCTCTCCTTCAGACCTGAGTGTGCCTGTGACCCCCAGCTCTGAATGCTAATAGGATAAGAGTGCGCTAGTACCTCCATTACAAATTACATAAAGGATGCTATAAGCCAATGTGTGCTCTTTAGTATGTGTGCTATTTAGTAATGTGCTATTCATGTAATGATGGGTTAGGCATTCCTGGGGAGCATTCTTATGTTTCTCTTAATGCTGTGAGTGTGAGATGCTAATTCATATATTTGCATTTTATTCTTTTAAGAGACAAAAACTCATGAATCATAAAGGCTATGCACTGCAGGGCAGTCTTTAAGGCTTATGGAGAAATGTGTTTTGGAATGTAATATTTGACTTATGAAATGATTCCTCGTTCCTTCCCTAGAAAACGGCATTAGACTTGCATACAGTTTAAGATTAGAATAATCATGATAATATACACAGTATCTATGTGTGGGTTTATCATACGGGCAAGTTCAGTAGAAAGAGACCAATGAGGATAAAAACAAAAGTGAAATTCATCAGAGCAAATTGGGTGTGAAATAAAAGCTAAGAGTTTATATTTTGGTGAAATTAAGTCGGAAATACATATGCTTTTGGGCTCCATGTAGAGTAGAACCCAAAAGGATTGTACATGGAACTTTAAAATGGTTCCAAAAATGGTTCCACAGGGACAACCAGACAACTGTAGGAAATCATATAGGAGTTACAAATCACTGCCTCCACATCCTCAACAAGCACCACATCACCATCCTTGTTTCATGCTCCAATAAATGGAGTGTTCATTGTTGTTGAGCGTAGTCAGGAAAGCAAAGCTAGCAAATCACATAAATATGGAACTTCCGTTGTTAGATTAAAGTTGCACATTTCTACAAAAAGGACAACAACGGATTTATCTTCATCATGAAAGAGTGCACTGACACATACAGTATGGTGTAGTGTCCCTAAGACACATTCTTAGGATCCTTCTCACACCAATTGCAAACAAGAAAGAACGTTTTCATTTTGCAGAGACAAACTTTGAAGCAACTAGGAGCAATTTGGGTGTCTCTGTGTGTGTCTACAAAATGACATAAGCCTTATTTTTCTCAAATATGTTTTTCGCTCCCAAAAGTATAGGCTATTTTATTTTGGCATAATGAAGAAAAAGACACTGACAACCACAAATCTCATTGATTTTAAATCACATTAAATAGTGATAGTGTTTCAAAGGCAGGTATGTTTCTTGTATTTTGTGAGTTTTATGAATTTCCCATGTAATGTTATATACAAGTTGATAAAATAATACAGTATTACCTTAATGGGACTGTATATTGTATATTTCTGCCTTTTTTGCCCTATTTTAGTTACAACATCATGTGCATAATGACTTTTGCATTTCTGTAGGGGCCCCATTTAGTCATTCTGTTAACGTCATTCTGTTACTGGACTTCATTAACTGTATTGGGTCTATCGGATCTATTGGATCTATCAACAACCAAAAGAGATATTTTCAAACTCAAGGTATCATATGTGATGGCAGCTGGTGAAAGGGGGAACAAGTCGGCAACCAACCCGACTTAATGTTCAGACTTCTGAACAATGTAAATGAATGTCAACGTTGTTGAAAAGCAATGACACACTCTCTAGTCAAGCCTATTGCAATGCAATGGATTCGGTGAGTAATCCCCACTACTACCTAGTTAACTATAACAACTACTGTAGGTAGTAGTGGGGATTACTCACTGAATCCATTGCATTGCAATATTTTGGCTTGACTAGCGAGTGTGTCATTGATTTTCAATAAGGTGGAAATGTATTCCCATTTTTCAGAATAAAAGACTGGACATTTGGATTGGTTGCCGACTTGTTCCCCCTTTCAACAGCTGCCGTCACACATGATAGCTACCACCCCATTCTTTCTGCAGACATATTTGAATCTAGGAGCAGATATTTAACAGAGTTTTGGGTAAACATAATACACCAATGGAGATTTTAAGGTCATTCCGTTACCAAACTTTGAAGTTAAAATACATGTTTAATGTTCAGGAATTGTTAGACGTACTAGTCTTAGTGCATAGAGTTGTATCGTTTGTGAAACTTTGCTACTGTATAGCCTAAATTATTTTTGTTTGGCATAGGTTTGAAAGTGAAACAATCGAGTCCCTGGGTCATTCTGATACTGTGGAATTGCCATTATGTTATTCTGAAGCTGTAGGGGGTTATTGAAGGTTGAAGCCTCCCCCCCCCCCACACACACACACACCTCCTCATGTAGACCTGGATGGACAGGGCAGTCATCTGTAGGATTGATAGGTGGACCTTGGTTCAGCAGACTGCTGACATCACAGAAGGTGATACATGGGTAGATCTATATTTACTACATATATTTATAGAAGCCCGTGTAGAGACCATCGACTATGTTTGTATTTGTGCCTAGGAGTTAGGGGGCCTTGAACAAGTTTACATCTAAACATGTTAAGAACGAGTTAAAATATTTTCAAAGCAAGTGTGTTTATGTGTCAATGTACTTGTCAGTTTGGCTCTCCCGGCTCCCTACCCTCTCAGGCAGAAAGTCATGTCAGACAGTCCTCCCCACACTCCCTGTGTCTCTCTCACTGTTGGAGCAGACACAAACGTGACAGAGCTGCTTAGCACATGCATATAATGTAATAGCCGTTTCTTCTTTCCAGATAAGTCACCCTGCTTGCATGGCAGATTTGTTAATCAGAAGAATTGGTCATACCTTAGCTAATAACACAAAGGGCAATACGTCTGGCAGTTTGTCCTAACTTACTACAGTTCTAAACTCTTGGACCAGATCCCTATCCCTTGGAGAGATGGGGTGGAATCTCCTGCTTTGAGTGTCAAGTTAACAGACAGCGTTGGTGATTCACATGTGGTGTAAAATCCCTATATCTTACAAACTTCTAACATCCTGAAATCTCTGCCTGCTTATGTCCTAACATCCCAACATGGCACGGCTGTTTGGGTATAACTCTAACTCTGGAACAACGCTATCGCCTAGAGACCAGGCCCAACAGACAGATCTCATCCAATATTCAAGCGACACTTCAAGATTCAAGATTCAAGATGGCTTTATTGTCTGTCACACAGTGACAGAAATTCTCCTTTGACAGGCTTTGTGCAGTTCATGAATACAGTTTCCACATTAAAAACACACATAGGTCACATACATACAATAAAAACAGACAGATATAACAGTGTTTATAAAATGTAGTGCCTATTTAAAAAGTCCAATCATTTAAAAATGAAACAATTCTTTAGAAAGAATTCTTCACTGTACACAAGAGCGCATGCGCGGAAAAACACACAGTATGAGTCTTACAAAATGCAAGTTAGTCACAGCATCTCATAGTGGCGGAATCGTTGATGATAGATAGATAGATAGATAGATTTATAACATTTTATTCTAAACATTAAATACAGTAAGGACAGTCTAGTATGAATTAACATCCCCCAGCTTGACTCTGATCACCCTGATCGAGCCAGCCGGAGGAGGAGTTGTACAGTCTTATAGCGGCAGGCATAAAATATCTCCTACAGTGCTCCTTAGTGCAGCGTGGTTGTAGTCTGTTGCTAAAGCAGCTTCTCCATTCTGCCACAGTGTCATATAGGGGATGGGAGGGATTGTCCATGATGGCCAGGAGTTTGGTCCTCATCCTCCTATTGGCTATTGTTTCCACAGTATCCAGGGTGACACCGAGGACAGAACCAACTTTCCTAATAAGCTTGTTCAGCCTCTTGGTGTACCTTCCTTGATGCTGCCCCCCAGCATACCACCACATACAGCACTGTTTTGGCCATCACTGACTGGTAGAACACAACAGAGTCCTGCACACGCCAATGGACCTGAGCCTCCTTGTACTGGACAAAAGTTCAATGTCCGGGCTACAGATGCTTTCCTTCACATGAGTATAGCCAGGATTGCGCCATCTATTGTTGACAAATACAGCAACTCCTCTGCCTCACCTTTTGCCGCACTGACGGTGAATCCTGCCCGCCTGCACTGTCTGAAAGCCCTCAAGTGGTGGATTTTGCATCAGGAATAACCTCATGCAGCCATGTCTCTGTAAAACACATAAGACCGCATTCATGGTATTCCCTCTGTCCTCTCGCCAGTGCCGTAAGCGCCTCCATCTTATTGCCCAGAGATCCCACATTGCCCATGATAATAGATGGAAGATACATTTTGTATCTCCTTTTCTTCATCCGTGGCCTCACCCCTACTCTGCTCCCCGACATTGTCTCCTTATTTCCTCTAGAACATTTGGCCACAGGCAAGCAAACATTGCTGGGTGAGCCAATGCAATCAGCTGTTCTCAGAAGTCAACAATAGCAGGCTCACAGCCATGCATATCCACCAGGAATAGAAACAGTCTCCATAGAAACAGTGAAAAGGTAAATAAAACATTTAGTGTCCATGGTGTTATTTTGTTTCAATTTGGATGTTGGTTTCAACAAACTGTATAAAAACGACTAGAAATAACAACAAAACATGGAGCTGCTGTAACAGGTAGCCAGCTCGACCAGCGTCTAGAGCGTCAGCTTGTCAGATCGAGTGAGTTTGTGACCCCTGATGGCGTGTTTGACTGCACTCATTCGTCACATGCAGCATCCAGGGATGAGGAGGCCTACGGAGCCTCCTCTGGGGCCCCAGATCCCCCATCTCACTGCCTCATAAAACTGACTTATAGGACAGAGAATAGGATTGGATTAGTGTACAACACAGTACACTGAACTAACCTTCTGAGGGATATCGGGGAAGGAGAAAGAGAGGGCGAGAGAGGTAGAGATGTTGCGTGAGTATAGGTGAGGGAGAGATACAGTACAGTAGTGGGTGAGAGGGTGTCAAAGAGAGAGGAGGAGTGGAGAGAACAGCGATGGAGGAGGAAATGGGATGAGAGGGGAAGAGAAGTGCTGACACAGCAGGGATTTACGGGTTTATCAGCATACAGAGGACAAACAGCACCCTGGGGAAATAAAGTGATGATTGTGTGTGTGTGTGCGTGTGTGTGTGTGTGTGTGTGTGTGTGTGTATGTGTGGATATCTACTGTATGTATCAGCAAGGCCGTTCAGGGTCACTATTGGTCTTTCTCACGCTCCCGCATCACTCTGGCTTCGGATCAAACCACACCAAACCCACGCAACAGATCAGGAGTTCAACTAGATGTTATCCTCCGCCTCCAGTCTGAAGGGTTGTTCACAGGTCTAGGATCAGCTGACATACTGTATGATCATGATGGAGACATTCTATGCTCACTGTCTTCAGCTCAGCCACAGCCTCAGGTCCTGGACCAGTTAGTTAGGCAGTGATTGTTCTCATTTCTGTTCTCATTTATCTTCTCTGCTACATCAGGGGCCTCATTTATAAACGTTGAGTACGCCAAAAATGCATGCGTACACATTGATGCAAATTTGGGGATTTATAAAAAAACTACATATATTCACACTTGTCCTGTACATATCACACTGTACATATATCTTTACTGTACATATCATATTGATATCATGCAAATATATTGACTTTTTACATTCATACTCATTGCACGTATACTGACTTTATATTCATTTACTTATTCTCTGAGTATATACCCATCACTGTAATACCCTAGCCAGTGGCAGTTCTAGAATGTTTTAAATGGGATGGCAAAGGATTTCTCGGGCGGGGCAGGGGGTTAAACATATACCATAATTTAAGTTTTAATTATCCAATGCCCCTTAGCCCCACATCACCGATTCGGCCACCCACAATTACTTTTGAAATATACTGTAATACACTATTATTACACATGTAAGTAGGCATGAAAATGGGTCAGGGGTGAAAAAGGTGAGAAGGATTATACGAGAACCTGCTAGGGCAGAGGTGGCCAACCAGTCGGAGACTAAGAGCCAAAAAAGATTATTGGGGTATCACAAAGAGCCACATCATACATGCGGGCTCACAAAAGCACTCCCTCTCACTCTCTCACACACACACACACACACACACACACACACACACACACACACACAATCAATCAATGTCCAATAGGCTACAAGACCAGTGGTGTCATTTCAGCAAAAGCCAAAGTATGGCAAGGTACCGAGTGCAGGGGTTGAGGGTGGATTTTATTTTGTTATGCAATAGTCAATTTTGGTGAGTTGTTTCTATACAATTGACTTATATGACATTAAGGTAATGAATAAAGGAGACAACTACAGTATGTAGGTAGTAATCTACATCTTTCCTAGCAGGTGGACCTGGTTTAATCTCCTTGCACTGTTAAAAACACTAGTATTGTAAGACCTCATCTGTGTCCCTGTACTTGTCTCTGCTGCCCTTTGACCAAAAAAGGTCCTTATGTCCATTTTCCTTTTTTCCCCTGGCATATTTGTGTTACCAGCTCACCTATTAAAAGTGAGACGATTGACAATATCAGAAACATACTTGCACACAAGTTAATGTTACTGGCCCTAATTTGGTACAATTATTACAGAAATTATTGAGAATAGAGACATGGTTGACATACGTAAAGTAGCTGTTGTACCCTTTAACGTTCGCTAACTAGCTTGTTAGAGTTAGAGGGGGCAACTGGTGGGGCAAACCATTTTCATGTGTAGAACTGCCGATGACCGTAGCCTATACTGTCCCACCATGCCATGTCCATACATTCATGGCTTTTGCACTATGCACTATTTGGTTAGATGCCGAGCTGCGTTTTGTTGTCTTAAAACTTGTACTCAGTCAATGACAATAAAGATGAATCTAATGTAATAATAAAAAAACATGATTTAGGATAATAAATACAAACTGTTTTTGTAAAACAACCGCTCAAATATGTTGTACAGTTTCATCGGGAATCATATTTAATTGGATCTGTAATTATTCAATTATATTATACTTTATTACATTTATTTGCATAAATAATAGTAGTAGTACTAGTAGCAATAAGTAGTAGTAGTAAGTAGTAGTAGGACATTATGTTTAAACTGATTCCGTTTTTGATGCCTCGGTCAGGCAGATACAAGTGCAGTTTCATATTATCACATGTTCATTGCGCAGAACTGTTGTGCAGAATTTCACTGAGTTTTTTTCGCCTTTCTGTCTGGATTTGCTGTCATTGTCGTCAGTCAGTCAGTATGGATTAATATGAAGTTGGGGTGTCTCACTGACCATTTACAGGCGACTATGGGTGTTAAAAGGGTGGGACAAGACGCTTGTTCACATGGTCAATATTTAGAGTTGATTGTGATTTATAAAGGGAAAAAGGCATGGAACGTGCGTGTGCACCGTGTTATAAATTCCTACAACCAGTAGGAAACACTACTGTTCCTGTTACTAATCTATTGTGACAACGCCACTCCCAATTGAAGGGTGGGAGACCCTATGTAAAATCTGGTAATTGAGTTCGCCAGAGGTAAGTGTTCAGTTTAAGTGAACAAACAGTTTCAGAGCAAACTAAAAGGGGACGTAAACCGTAGGTGGTTCAGATAAAAACCACAGGTCTTGCGACCTGTGCCAGAATGCAATGGACTGTTCACACAGAGTTGGGGATTCACAGCAAAATCAACAAAATAAAAGAGCAAATCATTAAATACATAGGAGTTTTAAACTAGGGAGCACTGCAAGCATAGTCAACTCAGGCTTACGATCCAGGTCACACATGCAAGGTAAAAACAATTAAACACAGTCACTAAACAAATATCAATCTAAAACCACTACTTATTCGCCCCTAATCGGTGAGCCTAGTCTCATGCCTGTGTTAACATGGGCCGGCTTTAAACAAAATAAAATACATAAAAACACCATAGCAGCATAAAAACAACCTATCATCCATGTAAAAACCGTACAAAGCACAGCGGCTGACAGCACTTGTGCAAAGATGCAATATCTGTATCAATAACACAGTCCCTACAGTCAAACATGGTGGAGGCTGAAAGATGTCTTGGGGTTGCTTTGCTGCTTCTGCCACCGGATGCCCTGACTGTGTGCAGTTCTGTGTGGAAGGATATCAGATTTGGCTTTTTTTTCTCTGCTTTTTTGTGTTGTTCCAATGCAAGCAAAAGAAATAAACAACCAAAGCATTTGTAATTGCAACAATTTTATGGGAGAAGTGGTGCATTATCTGACAGAAGTGCAGGGGTGCCAATATCTTTGGCCATGACTGTATATCACAAGGCAGTCTGAGAGATTTGCTAAATGATGCTCGAGTATCCTTAAATGAGTCAATCGGTCCAGCCCTGCCTCCACATTACCGTTAGTGTTGTGATTACCCTGCAGCCCTTTAGTCAGCATATTCATCCCAGTACGGGGAGGGGCTCTCTCTCTCTCTCTCTCTCTCTCTCTCTCTCTCTCTCTCTCTCTCTCTCTCTCTCTCTCTCTCTCTCTCTCTCTCTCTCTCTCTCACACACACACACGAGTTAATGTTGAACCAATATGTATTATTTAACACAAATAACTCAGAAACACTTACATAGTATTAGTAGTATAGTATTGAGTGTGACAGTCAGTAGCATCAGTGTGAGTGGTGGGGTGTTGGATGAGTGAACCATGTAAACGGATGATGAAAATGCCAAAACAAAACGAAAGCCAAATTCAAACTAAGAGGGGACCAGTGTCCATGGATTGCCAGAGAGAGAGAGAGAGACCAAAAAGGCCTCATGGGCTTTTCTAGGCCTGCCCACAGGTGTGCTGGAATGGACATCCAGTCAAGGCTCCTGCTGCCACTCCTGCTGCAACATAGAAACAGACAGAACAGAACAGCACTGCTGCGACATAGAACTAGAACTTTATTCATGGAATAGCAAGGGACGTGGAAAAGCAGGGTGGTATGCCAAACGGGTAAGGGCAGGCAGGCAGGCGGGAGAGGCGGGCAGGCGGCAGACATGGCAGGTCGGGGCACGTAGGGCAGGTTGGGTAGGCAGGACAGGTAGGCGAGGCAGGCAGGGCAAGCGAGGAGTGCGGGCAGGCGGGCTGGCAGGCTGGCAGGCGATTAGGTAGGCAGGAGAATAACCTGGATCGTGGTCTGGAAGGTCGGGGATGATGAGTAGATGGCCGAACAGCTGAGCAGAAGGAGCAGGTGGAGATGATGACAGAGAGGGAACCGGAGCCTGGCCACGCCCACCCACAGCACAGACAGACAAGGACAGAGAGGAGAGAGGGAGGCATTGGCACCGACTAGGCAGAAGTGGAGGGCATGACACAAACATGATACAACGTAGCAGGGCCGTGACACACACACACACACACACACACACACACACACACTCCTATTGAGCTTGTCCTCCACTATAGCCCTATCCAGTCCACAATGTGTGTGTGTGTGTGTGTGTGTGTGTGTGTGTGTGTGTGTGTGTGTTCATAGTCCTAGCCTTATCTTCAAACTTTTGGGTCCTGTCTCCTCTTATCTCTGTCACGCTGTAGGGAGGAAAATATGACCTAGCTGGGGCATAATGAGACAGGCAACTCTTCCTCAGGCTCTCAAACAGCTCTGTCAGGACTAGCTGTTCTTCAGTCCCCCCCCCCTCACCCACACACCCACCTCCCCTCTCTCTCTCTTCTGGCGGAATGAAACCTGTAAATGTCAAGTGTCAGTGCAGACTGTGTCACAGAGGGTCCACAGGGTCACGCTGCCTCGCCACACTGCATGCTGCCCTGTCAGAACAGAGCCTCTTGCAGACCTGCGTGTGTCTTGAGAGTGGGCGTGGGCTGAGCTATGTGGATCTGCTCTTTCTGTGTTTCTTTACAGGGGGTTGAGAACCTAGCCTGCTAATCAGAGAGGGCTGTGGTCAGCGTGTGTTCTCCTGGCAGGTCGTCTCTTCCCTGCATGCTGTTCTCTCTCTCTCTCTCTCTCTCTCTCTCTCTCTCTCTCTCTCTCTCTCTCTCTCTCTCTCTCTCTCTCTCTCTCTCTCTCTCTCTCTCTCTCTCTCTCTCTCTCTCTCCCTTGCTCCCCTCCCTCCTTCAACCCATCACAGCTCTCCAGTCTTAGTCACTGCCGCAGGAGTCTGGACCCACTGATCCGGAGCGAGCGTTTTTTAATTGGCTGTGTG
>NC_137675.1:69413060-69425560 GCF_963989245.1 Nansenia antarctica
TCTATTTAGAGGTGTTATGAAGGCTCATCTATGAGACCATAGATATGTGAAGTCTGCTGTCAGCCTGTCCATTAAGTGACTGTGCAATTAATCCATGTGAAGAGTGGGAGTGAGGATTCTTGTGGTGACAACAGCCTCTTTCTCAGGACTGTGTGAGTGTGTGCACGTGTGTGTGTGTGTGTGTGTGTGTGTGTGTGTGTGTCTGCGTGTGTGTGTGTGTGTGTGTGTGGTGACAGTGGCTCAGCTGTGCTCTGGTTCTCATTAGCCCCCTGTGTTCTGTGTCAATGGAGGTAAACACCTCTCCTCCCTTCGTCAGTCTCCCCTTCAACTCTCATCTTCATGTGTACTGAATAGCAAATGAGAGTGTGTGTGTGTGTGTGTGTGTGTGTGTGTGTGTGTGTGTGTGTGTGTGTGTGTTTGTGTGTGTGAATGAACACTTGGCCTCATCTTCCGTTTTCTCCCCCTCCCTTCCTCCATCTTTCTCTTGCTGTTGCTTCTTGAAAAGAATATTTTTTCTATTAATTAGTCAGGCAAACCTCTGGAGTTTAACTCATTATTTATTCATGCCCTTGGTTCGATTTCCTCACTGAATAGAAATAGCTGTGTGTGTGTGTGTGTGTGTGTGTGTGTGTGTGTGTGTGTGTGTGTGTGTGTGCGAGTGTGTGTGTGAGAGAGAGAGTGATCACTGGCAGGTGGATAAAGGGTTCACAGCCAGCACACTATCCCTGCACACACACTAATTTAAAGAGAGGTGAGAAAGGGGGAGGAAAGGAAAGGTGTGCATGCACCGCACCAGTGACTTTCCCATCAACCTGCTCCAACACACCCACGCTTCCCTTCTCTTCTTAGATGGTTTAAAGATAGAAGGCCTGGAAAGAGACAGAGAGAGAGAGAGAGAGAGAGAGGTGAACAACAACTTGTTTTTGTGTGAGAGTTAAAACAAGGTGATACCTCCTGTGAAGGGTGCATGGTGAGAATGTTTGATACTAGAACTGTGTAAAATTGTTCTGTTCCGTCTAAAATGTTTGTCTTTAGCACTGTAATGATGGCTTGTGGCACTTTATTTTCATAGAACCTCTTACAGGCAATGATGTATAGTTGATTTAGGCGAATATTTCTGTAAATGTGAATGTAAAATGTGCGATAATAATATTAATAATATTCTACCTCTATGTACCACGCATACATAGAATAATATTATAATATTGACGCACGCACACACACATACACACACACACGTGATGATGGGATGTGTGTCTGTGTGTGTGCGCGTGCGTGCGTGCCTGTGTGTGTGTGTGTGTGTGTGTGTGTGTGTGTGTGTGTGTGTTTGTGTGTTTGTGTGTGTGTGTGTGTTTCTGTGTGGGGTGGTGAAGGGGTGGGTGTGTAGGAGGTTCCAGGGTCAGTACTGTACTGTATTGGTACTGTGTGTTGTTATTTTGGGAAAGGATCCTTTGGATGGTGGAAAACAGGCGGATGATGATGAAGTGATTCTGAGCTTAGTATGCAATTGTCCCCTGCTGAGTCTTGCTTCTTATACACAATAGACATATTGGCTATTATTTTATTTTAAATCCCAATAACAAACAAGCTATCCTTGAAGTTGGATTTACAGCTCCAGTTTGTGAATCGTCACAACTGAAGTAAGGTGAAATGACAGAGCTGTGTAAGAGAGATACAGAGCTCATCCCCTCTTTGGAAAAGAGGATTGGTCGATCACTGTGCGTGACACAGCAGGGGTTTTGTTACTGGTACCTCTTTGTGGTCAACTACACATCTTAATTAGATTTATTTGTGTATGTGTGTGTGTATGTGTTAGTGAAGCTGTTTTTTCACCCCTGGCCACCTGCAATTGCTAATAACCCGTCTGCAACCACCTGACTATATGTGATAAAGTGATAATATACGTAAATACTGTATTTGGCAGCTTTTCACTTATTGAATTATACAATTTGTGCATGGCATGTATTGATTGGCATGTATTTGGCACACGGACAGCTCTAAAGCTTAGGCTTATGCACTAATGCCAGATAAAACAAAAACTCAAGTAGCCGAGATATGAATTGCACAAGAATTCTATATTTATGGATTTCTGAATGCATTGTTTTCTCTTTAGTCAACCTAGCCGCCACACACCCTTTATCCAGACATTTCATGACCCTAAACCCGCCAGCCCTGCAGCTACAGCGGGGACTGTGGATTGTGAGTCAATCATCATGCATCCCCACTTTTTTTTTTTAAGTATTTTTTTCTGAGTGCGGCAGGCCCACTCATATTTTTCATTTTTTATTGACAGTACAGTATAGATTATGACAGGAAGGATCGGTGAGAGAGAGAGAGAGGAGGGATGACATGCAGGTTATGTCCCCGGCCGGAATCGAACCGGGGACCCTGCGGTTACATGGTCGACGCTTAACCCGCTACGCCACCTAAGCGCCCCATGCATCCCCACTTCTATGCCCAGATGTAGTATGATGGTTTAGGTCTGTGGCATTGATACAATAAGTCCCTGGTTCAAATCCAGTTGGCTACACAATAAAAGTCAGGATGGATCTTACAAAATCCTGTTAAACCCAAGAGATTGCACCAAATATAGACCTACTGTACACCTTTTCTGGTAATTGTTTGAGTGTGTTGTTGGTATTAAATTCAATTTACAGTGATATTAAAAAGTATTGGAAAATGGGAGGAACTCAAGCCAAGTCTTCCTGAAGACCATAGCCCCTCTACATGTCTGCTTGGCTACCTGTCTTGTAAATGCATTTTTTGTATTTTGTAGTTTATTTTTATACATTGGTCTTTAGGGTATTTTGTCCATCTCTTTGAGTGTGTACTGTAGGTAAGACAGAGAGAGGTAGATGTAAAAAGATGGTAAGTGTGGAGAAAATAGGGCAATGATGAGTTGGAAGAGAGATGACAGTCATAAGAAAGAGGGGGATGGTAAGAAGTAGGCTGAATGGGTGAAATGGCCATTAGCAGTGATGAGAGGTTTTTTATGTTTACCAGAATAGGGTTATTTTATGGCTGGAGCTTTCTGATTGAGATGTTAGTCTGCTGCCTTCTTTCCTAATCTCTGGGCTCTATGTCATCTTTACGCCCTGGTGATTTACTGGCTGCTGTGTCCACACGCTCTTATTGAGGTAGAGGGTCGTCTGTGGGACATGGGTGGGGGCGGCGGGGAGATGGTAGTGATGCTGGGGGAGGGGTGGTAGCATGTAGACTATGGATGGATAGTGTGTGTGTGTGTGCGTGTGTGT
The DNA here is from genome assembly GCF_963989245.1 of Nansenia antarctica. NCBI lineage: Eukaryota > Metazoa > Chordata > Actinopteri > Argentiniformes > Microstomatidae > Nansenia > Nansenia antarctica. Next base: position 69,416,315 of record NC_137675.1, read on the forward strand.
GTGTGTGTGTGTGTGTGTCTGTGTGTGTGTGTGTGTGTGTGTAAGAGGAGGGGGAGACATACTGTATGAGTGAAGCTGTGCCTGGAAGCGCCATCTACAGACAGAGAGATTGGACCAATTTTTCACATCTGTCTGCAGTGGCCGGAGGGAGAGAGGAAACAGCTGACCGGCGTAGAAGGAGGTCAGGGCTCTGAGTTTAGAGTGGAGTAGAGCATTGAGTATTGAATTCTCAGCGATGGAGGGGGAATTGAAATGAGAGCAAGAGGGAACAGATGATTGACAAGCTTTTAAATAAGGGAGTGGAAATACCCAGAAGCGTCTTGTGAAGCGTGAAGAGTTATTCAATCAGGACTCACAGAAAATGAACGAATAAAAGACGAGGAAAGTACCAAACCGTCCCAGTTAGGGATGGGAAAAGAAAGCGATGAGAAGTGGAGTAGGGAAGAGTGCAAGCTTTAGAAAGTGGTTATTACGGTGCATGTCTGAAATAGATGAGTGTGAGTCAGAGAAAGAGAGGTTAGACCAATGGAGAAGATACAAGATGGGGAGAGGGAGAGAGGGGGAGAGAGAGAGGGGGAGAGAGAAAGTACAGTACAGTTAAGTAAAGTTGTACGTCTGTTTTGGGGGTGTCAGAGGGTCTATCTTTAGGGGCTCTGCTGAGATGAATGTGCTGCTGTCATATCCCAGACTCCCCCCTGTCAAACAGTCCGCCCCAGTGATATTTATACCCATCCGCCTACTCACAACACCTAATGAGAGACTCTGTGTGACAAATGGATGTGGAGGACACCTCACACACCCCTCCTGTCCTCCCCTCCTTCTCTCTTCTGTCTCTCCTTGGTCATCACTCATCAATCCTCTCGCCCTAATGCATACTCCACCTGCTTTTTGGGTCTCATTTTGTATTTTATTCGTCCCGTCTTTTTCCACTCTGCCTGCCTGACTCCCCCTAACCCAGCCTCCTCCTGGCTGGCCCACTTATGCTCCTCTCTCTCCCTTTCACCTGGTTTCAAGCACACAACTTTTAACTGAGAGTCCATTCTGATCTCGCTCCATTTCCTCCCCCCCTCCCGCTGTTAACCTTAATCCTCTCATCCCTTTCTGTCTATTTATCTTCCTGTCGGTCCGTTTGACTCTCTGTCATTCTCACTCTAATCCATTCTCTCTCTCACACTCTCTCTCTTTCTCTTTCTCTCTCTCTATCACTCTTTCTCTCTCTGTCTCTCTCTCTCGCGCGCGGGTGCGCGCACACGCTCTCTCTCCCTCTCTCTCTCTCTCTGTCTGTCTCTCTCTCTCTATCAACAGCCTGTGGGCCACCTTGTTTTTTCTCTCTCTCTCTCTGTCTCCTTCTCTCTCTCTCTATCTCTCTGTGTCTGGTTGTGTGTTTGTGACTCAGCGCTCTGCTAGTTGGATTAGCTCTGGGCTCTACTGTTGGCTGCTCTGAGCTCTCTGAGGCAGAACTGTTAGGATTGTCAGGATTACAGCTTCAGTCTTGGACAGCAGAAAGTAGAGAGGGGAGGGAGAGAGAAAGAGGGGGAGGGGAGAGAGGAGGAAGGAGAGAGGGGAGAGAGGAGGAAGGAGAGAGGGGAAGAGACAGAGAGGGAGAGAAATGGAGGGACTTTAAGAATGTTCTGGTCCTCCACATTTCTGCATGAGTAAATGGGGAGATGAGATTTCCCAGCCCACTATTTATTCACTGACTCCAGAAGTTTGCAAAGCTATGTCTCCATGTTCACGATAGCATTACATCAACTGTATAGAACTTCTTTTTTAATGTTATTTTCTCTGAGTGGGGCAGTCCCACTCATATTTTTTCTTTTTAATGACAGATATAGTAGAGATTATGACAGGAAGGATGGGTGAGAGAGAGAGAAGGAATGACATGCAGGATATGTCCGCGGCTGGAATCGAACCGGGAACCCTGCGGTACATGGTCAGCGCTTAATCCACTACGCCACCTGAGCGCCGAATAGAACATCTTTTGAGAGAGGAACATGGTTGCCGCTCCTCATCCAGTAGGACATGGTTGTCCTCTCTAGAAAGTCAGCTCTCCCACAGGTGTGGCCTGGTTCTCTGTTGGCTCCCAGGGAATCAGATTGCCCTGAGGAAACGTCAGGAAATGTCACATTCTGCAATAAATGTTAGTTTTTCCCTGTGAGACTGTTAAATGCTACCATATCTGCTTCAATGGCCAAGCCATTCATCCTAGATCCCACCACACAGGATAGCTACACTGGAGAGATAGACAGAGAAAGGGGGACAGAGATAGATACGTAATAAAAGAGACTGTTTCAAACTATTAAGGAGTAACATGTTTAAATTATGGTAACTGAAAAGCTATAGTATATCAGGAACCCGAAAGATAGATTTAGAATGCATGTGTGTGTGTGTGTGTATGTCTGTGTATGTCTGGTTATCGACATATCCTGCATGTCATCCCCGTCTCTCTCCCCCATCCTTCCTGTCAATCTGTCAATCTCTACTGTCTCTATCCCAATAAAGCAGAAATGCCCTAAAAAATATATCTATCTATCTAAAAAAAGATTCCCTGACATCATCACTAAAGTGTAAGTGTAAGTCATAAGCAGGCCCAAAGTCATCACAACCTCATGGAATTCATTGTGACTTTCTCTTTGCTTGCCTTATTGATTGTGGTTGTGACTGCTGCAATTTAGTGTAGAAAAGTGTTGAGGCAAGGGCAGCATTCTCTAATCCGTAGCCTGCTGCAGAGTAAGCCTCTGAGCTGTGGTCATTTCTCCCGCTGGGCCATAATATTCTCATCTATTTGGGAGCAGGTCGATAGATCAAGGCTAGCCTCCGATATTGACGGTGCAGTTTAATGCTCTTGTGTTTCACTCTCACCCAGAGGTCTTAGGTATGATTAAGCGACTGGAACTTTGAACAAAAAGACAGAAATGGGAAAAGCACTTTTTCTCGGAAATGTTCACATCATCTCCTGACGGGCCATTTTACAGAAAAGTGTGCAATATAGTTCCAATGATTCTCCAGTGAAACAAGACAATGTGTTTAGTAGAGGACAATGAATGTACAGCGTACACTGTCTGTCTGGTTGAAGCCACAGCTGATTCTGCCATCAAGCCTACTAGCCTGTAACAGGTTGGTTGATAATGTGGATATGCATTACCTTCCACACTTCCACACATTACCTTCCACACTTCCTCTTCATATCTGTGTCCCATCTCAGGTCTGCTCATATTCAATCTTGTAGCCTTGTTTGTTGTTGTGGTGGAAGTTCTGCTATGTTGGTAGCATCAGCTTGTAAATGTCAAACTCGTCATCACTGCCCCTTTCTGAGCCAACTGACTGTTCTCCCCACCCCGCGTCACCACGGAAACCCACGCGTCCATCTGTGTGTTTCCCCCCCCCCCCCCCGCCCCTTCCTCCTCCCGCACGACGGCCCCACTGGGCTGCCCCTAAACACAAGCATCACCGTAGGAACAGAACAAGGTATGGAGGAATGAATGAATGAATGAATGAATGGACTTTATTGTCATTGCTACAGTACAGGTACCAAACAACGAAATTTAGGAGGGGTGGCTCCCCTGGTGTTAGGAAAAGGGAAAAAAAAAAAAACTTTAAAAAAAACAAACAAGAAGGGAAGGAGCTGGTTTACATAAATAAAGGCTATGTACACAATCCACTGTACTATACTGTACAGATAGACGACTAGGGTTGTCATATTGCACAATAGTATTGTTTCACGTTATTTAAAGTGTCACAGTTTGCAGGCTTGAAATGTACATGTTTGTGCCTCAGCACTACACCTGATTTTTTCAGTCCAGCAGCTGCCATACAATCCGTCCAGACTGTCCAGGGCCCAGAACTTAGGTCTTTGCTGTGTTTAGGGCCTGGACGGCCCTGTGGTAGAAGCTGTTCTTCAGTCTGTTAGTCTTAGCGGCCAGGGTCCTGAACCGCCTTTTCGAGGGCAGCCTGGTAAAGTGTACGTACCCAGGGTGGGTCGGGTCCCTGGAGATCTTGGAGGCCTTCCTGAGACAGCGTGTGTTGTACAGCTCTTCCAGAGAGGGGAGGGGGGCGCCGGTGATCTTCTGTGCTGTTCTCACGACTCTCTGTAGCGCATTTCTCTCCGCTGTTGTGCAGCTGGAGAACCAGTTGCAGATGCCGTAGGTGAGGATGCTCTCCACTGCGCCGCGGTAAAAGGTCACCAGTATCTCCTGCTTGCTGTGTTCCTTCCTGAGGCATCTCAGGGTGTATAGCCGCTGTTGTGCCCTCTTGATGGTGCCTTTTGTGTTGTCCTTCCAGGTCAGGTCATCCCGCATGTGATGTCCCAGGAATCGGAGGGTTGAGACTCTCTCCACGCTCTCTCCGTCGATGAGCAGGGGCTGGATCTCGGACTTTTTCCTTCTGAAGTCTACGATGATTTCCTGGGTCTTTGACTTGTTCAGCAGCAGGTTGTTAACCTTGCACAGCTTGCTCAGTTGCTCTACCTCATCCCTGTACGCCGCCTCGTCCCCCCCCGAGATACATCCCACCACGGTGGTGTCGTCTGCAAACTTTACGATGGAGTTGCTGGGGTGGACGGGGGTGAAGTCGTAGGTGTAGAGGTTGTAGAGGATGGGGCTTAGCACGCAGCCCTGGGGGGACCCAGTGCTGAGTCTGAGGGCTGTGGAGGTGTGGGGGCCCACCCGCACCCTCTGGGGGCGGTCGGTCAGGAAGTCCTTGATCCACGCACATATAGAGTGTGATAGACCCAGGTCTAGTAGTTTGGTCACTAGCCTGTCTGGAAGGATGGTGTTGAAGGCGGAGCTGAAGTCCACGAAGAGCAGTCTCGCGTAGCTGTTTCCCCTCTCCAGGTGGGATAGAGTGGCGTGGAGAGTCGTCGCGATGGCGTCCTCTGTGGACCTGTGGGCTCTGTAGGCGAACTGGTATGGATCCAGGTTGGGCGGGAGGCGTGTGAGTATGTGGGCCCGGACTAGTTTCTCGAAGCACTTCATGATGATTGGTGTGAGTGCCACCGGGCGGTAGTCGTTTAGGCAGCTCACCGTGCTTTTCTTCGGGACTGGGATGATAGTTGAGGTTTTCAGGCAGGGTGGGACGGTGGCCTGGGACAGGGACTGGTTAAAGATGTTGGTGAAAACCCCGGCCAGCTGGTCGGCGCAGTCTCTCAGCACCCGTCCCAGGACGCCATCCGGCCCCGAGGCTTTCCTGGGGTCCACCGCCTTCAGCACGCGTCTCACTTCATGCTCTGTGAGGGTGAGGCTGCTGAGAGCTGGAGAGAGTGGTGTTTGTGTTGCGGTTACCTCCGTTCGCCCCTCGTCGAACCGGGCGTAGAAGGTGTTCAGCTTTCCCGCCAGCAGGGGGTCGTCCTCTGCGGCTGTGAGCCTGTTGGCTCTGAAGTTTGTCATCTGCTGAACCCCCTGCCACATCCGCCTGGAGTCGTTGCTCAGGAGGCATTCCTCAATCTTCTCTCTGTGCTCTGCCTTGGCCGCTTTGATTCCGCGCTTTAGGAAGAGAGAGAGAGAGAGAAATGAGGGAGGAGTACATACCGGTCCTCCAAGCAGCCAGCCAGCCAAGCAGCCAAAGCTAATGTGGTAGTACACTCAAGCCTGTGTGTGCCAAGATCAATGTGGCCCCGATCAATAAACGGAAACAAACTGCGTCCAAACACACATAGAGTGGTGTGGTTCGGATTACAGCTCGCCGTTAGCGTCCGAGCTAATGCAGTGGATACAAGGAGTAATGACCAGGACGTCAATAGGTCTATACGCAGGGCGGCTGGAACACATGCTTCCAGGGGAACGATAGGACAAGGACAGGGTGGAGTTAGGGTAGGTGAGGTGGCCCGTGGTGGAGTGCTCACTCTTCAGACACGCAGCGGGAGGCACTGCCCATTTTTTAAGGAGACTGGTTCAAGAGGAATGGTGGCATGCGATGGTGGAGACGGGTGAGATGGAACACAAGTGCCTTCGCACTCCGAAATGCTGACAGGGAAAAGTAAAGTTGCACTATCTGGGCTTCAACTAGTCTCAAGTTGTATTGAACTTCAATTTTCGGGCTGAATGTCTCTCACCCACTCTAAAGTGTGTCAGGGAGAGAGAAAGGGGGGTGGGGGGGGGGGGGGGTGGAGTGGTGTGTTGTAGATGTATTAGAATGGAGGGCGAGAAGAGGATGAGAGATATAAGGCAGCGGGTGGGGCTGGTGTTTTGCAGGCATCTACTGAACACCGCAGCCCATTTTGTGGAACCCTCGGGGGACCGGCGGGGGAGGCAATTATAGAGACATCCCACTTGGGACTGCAGTCTTGTGTTCATCTTCTGCCTCTCACTGAGCTCCATCATGCTGGAGCTACCTGCACTACAACCACAAAACAGCATCTCCACTTTGCTCTGCTTCAGAAGAAGTGCTGCATCTCTCTATCTGGATGAACCAACATCTGTAAATCCTCTCCTCCTATGTGAAGCAGCATCTTTTCGTCCTGAGAGTCCTCGTTCACTCAGAGCCAGTATCAGTGACGTCTTGTTCCTCAAACGCGTTCTTCCTCTTGCCTTCCTCTCCCTCCCTCTCGGCCTTAGCCGTGCTGATGACAGTTGCCGGGAGTCATTATTTTATTATGACATACTGTATGTACTGTAAGCGCTGGCATCACATGACATCACATCACAGTGCTGAGGCATGTTCAGTCTGCCTAGGGTAATCGGTTCCCCTGCCCACATGTTCGACTGTATGTTCCTTATGCATACTGTATGTGTGTATCAGATAACATTTTGTGTTTGTCTCAGCATGTTAAGAGTTTGTGTGTGAGTGTGGGTGTGTGAGTGTGTGCGTTTATGTGTGTGCGAGTGTGTGTGTGTGTGTGTGCGTGTGCGTGTGCGTGTGTGTGTGCGTGCGTGCGTGTGTGTGTGTGTGTGTGTGTGTGTGTGTGTGCGTGTGTGTGTGTATGTGTGTGTGTGTGTGTGTGCGTGTACGTGTGTGTGTATGTGTGTGTGTGTGTGTGTGTGTGCAAGCGAGTGTGCATGTGTGTCTGCCTCACGAGCAATGGAACATCAGTGTGTCTGGAGAGACGGGGGAGGCAGACTGCAGACAGCGATTGGAACAGACCTGACCTGTTGCCAAGGAGACCAACCTGCAGAGAATACCACTATTCACATCCCTTAATGACTGACTGATTATTTGATTTATCTTTTTTTTCTGTTTCAATTTCTACTTGGTGATTTTCTTTCCTATTTTCAATTTAAAAATGCTGGCAAACACCATTCCAATTATGTAGTCAGAGTAATTCCTATCGAGCCAAATTGGTTTATTCAATGTGATTAGACAGAGAATCAACACGTTTTCCACTGTCCTTGTTTGATAGTGAGTGAATCCCTGATGTGAATCCCTCACATATAGTCTTAGAGACCAGGCAATGATACACACACACACACACACACACACACACACACACACACACACACACACACACACACACACACACACACTATGGTGTTCAGCTCTCAGTTGGGCAAACCTCTGTAGAACCATAGAACAGGTTAGGTAGATTGCTGAGCTGTAAAACTTCTCATAGCTTATATTCCCTCTCTCTGCCTCTTGTCTTCTCTGCACTTGTCTGCCTCAATCTCTCTCTCTATCCTTCTCCCTCCCCCCTAAGGTCTCCCACCCCCCACCCTTCCATCCCTGAGCCCCAGCTGCTGTGCAGTTTGAAGTGCTAATCACCATGTGTCAGGTGCCCAGAGCAGCCTGGTCCACCCGTCACAAACCTGTCACACACTCACACACATACACCAAGCTGTACAGTAGCTCACATCACCCCTCTCAGGCCTAGCTGCAGTAGCCTCATTACCATCTACCTAAGAATACCCCCTCCTTCCCTTTAGCCTGATATCTCACTCTCTTCCTCACTCTTTCTTTCATTCTCTTTGTCACTCTCGTACCTCTCTGTCACACTCATTCTTTGTATTTCACTCACTTTTCACTCAGTGGGAAGTGGCTCTTGGTTGGTACATGACGACATGTCTAGACGACATGTGACTGTTACAGCTGACGACTGTCAATGACTGTAGATCAGGGGAGGTTGGTGGAGGCGGAAATCGTATTTGACACTATTCCTCATTCCGTACCATGCATTACAATGAGCCTGTCCTCTGATTTCTGCCTCCGCCAGCCTCCCCTGCTCTAGATGCAGCAGAGGAGTGTGTTGTCTGTTGTCTCTGTCTCTCTCTCGGGAGGGAGGGAGTGGTTCTACAGAGCATGTAGCTGCAGTACTGGAGTGAGCATGATAATCCTCCCCTACTAGTCAAAACTCAATACTCCCCCCTTTGACTGAGATCACTTTAATTACATTAAAGCCACACTGCCTAGGACATTTATCCTGCATTAGATACCATTAGCCGTCATTAATAAACCTTAGCAATACTCAGTAGGCTAGTGCCAACAGGGCTTCAATCACGTGTGCCTTATCCCAATCAAATGAAATAATAATTGTTGCTTAGTGCTTAATTAGAGAAAAAAAAGGCAGATGTGTTAGCGAGCAATTTGCGAGCAATTTGCATGAAATTAAACCGGAGCTGTGTTAGCGATCTAGCAGTGGAGCCTGACAGTGGGAGGTAACTCTGACTGGTGGTTTGACCTGACTGTAGCAGTGGCATCCTTGCTTCACTCTGTGTCTTTTAAAGCAAGCCCAAATTGGGTCGATTGTTCTGCGTGGCTGGCTGTCAGCCTCTAAACGTAAAAGGGATGTGCCGCACCAATGTGTTTGACCTGGCAGACCTAACGAGTTGTGGGGGAGGAGAAAGTACCTTGGCTGCAGGTCGCTATCACTGAAATAAATGTGTTTTCTGTCCTCTCTATTTTGTAGATATCAGTGCGTGTGCTGTACGGTTTTATAACAATGTGTGGGTGCTCCACAAACTGGATGTAGGTGACCCTGTCTGGCAGCAACAACAGAAAACACTGTCTTTGTCTTTCTAACTATTCCAAAATTAAGTTTAGCAAAGGAGACCAAACTTGAAACTACAGTTTTTGTTCCAGTCATGGGGTTTTAGTCACCGTTTAGGTCTTGGGCCTCTTGTTTCACATCCATTATCCAAATGTCTTCCTATGTAATTTGATTACAATTTCATTATATTTTTTAAAGGGAATGCAGCTTTGGCAAACTGCTTTCTGGAGAATAATAATGCAATTTTATAATAATTTTGATTTTGAATGAGGTTTTGATGCAACATCCTTAAAAATGGTTGTGAAGATCGTCATATTAACCTGAGTAGTTAG
>NC_137675.1:69430560-69435560 GCF_963989245.1 Nansenia antarctica
AATGAATGCTGATAGGCGCCGACAGAATATCAGCCGCATTTTGTGAATAAACAATGTTTATTTAAAAAAAAAAACGCCCTCTATCGGCCAGCCGCCACTGGGTGTGCGTGTGTGTGCGTGTGCGTGTGTGTGTGTGTGTGTGTGTGTGTGTGTGTGTGTGTGTGCGTGTGCGCGTAGAGAACTCCGAACACACACACAGATGGGGAGCATTTCTGTAGCTCTCTGCCTCACAATTGGTTGTATGGTATACAGTTGTGTGTTTGGTCAGTGTGTTATTGTGGGTTTGTTCATATCTGCTGCGTGTGCTTGTGCTTGTGCATGGGCGTGTGTGTGTGTGTGTGCATGTGTGTTTGCAGGCCTACATTTTTGCTTGCTCTCTGCAACTTACCTGACTTAAAAGGGCATGTATATTACCCTACAAACATACACACACACATGGAAACATTTACATCAAAGATCATTTGTTTTTATTTGTTCTAGTATGCATATAGATGCAAGATATCACTACCAGGAACATGTATCTCGAAAAAAATACAAAGAGTAGACAATTCAACTGGTTTCTCTGCATGTCTGAAGACCACTCCCACCTCTGGAGGTCTCTAGCTGTTTACTCACCATGGGCTTCAGGACCTTAGCCCAAGACCCTTTTCCAGCCAGCAACATTAACATCTGAGAGAGAGAGAGAGAGAAACGGAGCGAGTGAGAGATGGAGGAAAAAAGCAATCCTCTACTGATGTCTATCAATTCATGAATGAGATCCAACTGCGAGGTTCTCCTCCTCCTGCTGTCTCTCCCCCTCTCTCTTATGCTCCTTTTTCTTTCCATTCAATGTCTGTCTTTATCTCTTCAAGCGCTGTCCTCACCTGTTGCTGTTTCTTCTTCTCCAAGCTTGCCCCCACCTCTCCTCTTTATTTCTTCTCCTCCTCTCCCTTCTTTTCCAGATATTTCAATCTCTCCAATTCAGTCTTCTTTCTCTGTATGTTCTTGCTTTCCTTTCTGTAGCTCTCTCTTCTTTCTTTCCATCGCTTCACTCTTAGTCTTTTGTGCCATAAACATTTCAAGGTACACTTCCTTCTTTTCCTCTCTCCTTTCATCACCCACTCTCATCCGTCCCAATCTCTCCTTCTCATACATCTCCTGGATCGTCATCAGTTTCGCAATCCTCTTCTTCTCATTCTTCAGCTCTCTCTCTCTCGATTGCTCACGCTTCTCTCCTCCATCATCAACTCCTCTTTCTCCATCTCCCATCTCTCCTCGCACTCCCTCCTCTCCTCCTTCTCCTTCCTCATTCTGTTTCTTCTCTTAAACTCTATCTCTCTATCTCCTTCACCTCTATCTCCCTCTTTGGGAGCTCCTCTTCCAGCCTCTCATACCCCTCCTCCACTCTTCCTCTCTCTCTATCCCTCCTTATAATTTGCAAAGTGCTGGATCATGAGTGGCACTTACCTTATGAACAGTCTGGCTATGTTCATGCTCCACCTCTCTTTCTGCTGTAGCAGAGCCACCTTGTCACCAAAACACCAGTCCTCCATAGTGACTGTTATTGGTGAGAAATAGGTAGTTTGAGTGTAAGTTAAGCCTGTGTGTTGCTGCTACTACAGGAATGCAACACTACAGCAACAAGGCATAACACACCTCATAGCCCACTCAAACCTTCTAGAGTACCACTGACAACTCTGTGCCATCATGTCCTGTGACATCATGCACAATGACATCACGCGTTGCAGTTTTTACCATAGAGCTAAAACTGTAACTCTATGGTGAGAACAGTATCTATCTATCTGCCTGTCTGTCTGTCTGTCTGTCTGTCTGTCTGTCTGTCTGTCTGTCTGTATCTGTATCTATGGTTTTGGCCACACCTGGTCACTGCACTACTACATACTAATGACATGTACTCTAGTACTCTCCTAACCCTAACCCATGCTAGTGCCTAACATCATTGTTAAAGACAGTCCTACTGAACACAAACATGTATCCAAACTCCATCCATGACCAACCCATGTAGTTGAAAGCTGAGGATTCCTCAATCAGTGTAGATGATTCTTGCGTGTAGCTTATGCTTTCTGATAGTAGATGCCTTTGAAACAAACCTGAAATTATAATTCAAACTAATAAGCTATTTTCATGCCACATCATTTGTGGACAACATTTTGCTATCAGTAAATTGAGCCTCTGTTCTTTGAAAACATGTGTTTGTGCTTGGTGTTGCAGTGTATGGATGTCTCTCTAGTAACACAAAAGGAAAAACATTTGAATTAAAAGATCTTCTGTTTCAATTAAAAAGCCCAAAATGTATATGTAGATTGATGAATATGTATTCATTTTACAATCCCAGGACATGCCTGTGGCTCTTTGGCTATTTTACCTAAAATGGGTTAGATTAACAGTGTGTTCAATGTCATTCACCTCTGTCTAAGGTCATTTACATATATCACTGTAGAGAATATATGGGCACCTAGTGTGTGTGTGTGTGTGTGTGTGTGTGTGTGTGTGTGTGTGTGTGTGTGTGTGTGTGTGTGTGGGTGTGTGTGTGGGTGTGTCTGCCGTGTGTGCTGTGGACACAGTTGCTATAATGAAGAGGTAATACCTTCACAGCTGAGGGTCCTTTGGGACAACTGACAGGGCAGAGAAATTAGAGAGATCGATCACAGGCTCATCTATCAATCCAGGTAACGACTTCACAATTACCCTGTCACCATTCCTCTAGGGACAATGTGCATCTGTCCAGTACGTGTGTGTGTGTGTGCGTGCGTGTGTGTGTCTGTGTCTGTGTCTGTGTGTGTGTGTGTGTGTGTGTGTGTATGTGTGTGTGTGTGTGTGTGTGCACGTGTGTGTGTATGTGTGTGTGTGTGTGTGTGTGTGTGTGCGTGTGTGCGTTCTGCGTGTGTGCATGCTTAAGAGGCTTCATCTTAGCAACAGAGACACTAGAGCTTCTAACCGAACCACAATCTTCAGCAGCATTTTAGAGATACAGTACACTCACTGGCCACTTTATTAGGTACACCCTGCTAGTACCATGTTGGACCCCTTCTTTTGCCTTCAAAACTTTTTAATTCTTCGTGGCATAGATTCAACAAGGTGTTGGAAACATTCCTCAGAGATTTTGGTCCATATTGACATTATAATATCATGTAGTTGCTGAAGATTTGTGCCAAGAAAACATCCCCCACACCATTACACCACCACCACCATTTTCTTTCCGACCATTCTCCGACCCCTACAGATGGTTGTGCGGGAAAATCCCAGTAGATCAGCACTTTCTGAAACACTCAAAACAGCCCGTCTGGCATCAACACCCATGCCACGTTCAAAGTCACTTAAATGACTTTTCTTTCTGTTACGTCTTCTGCCTGGACTAACAGTAATAAGGATGCATGAACAAGGAGCTACAGTTTTCATAACTTTACTGTCAACGTCAAGTTCAACAACAACATGTACATATCAATACGCACCAACATAACATCCACATATCAATGCGCACCCACAGTATAGCAACAACATAAAATAGTCCCATGCCTATTGCATACATTTACATTTACATTTACATTTTTGGCATTTAGCAGACGCCTTATTCCAAAGCGACTTACAATCAATACATTTGAATACTAAGCATGTGAATCAGCAGTCCACCATTCGTTGCAGGAAGAGTACTCTAGCTCGGGCCCGGGGCCACTGATAGAAGGACAAACCTTCTCCCTATTATCGCCTTCTACTAAAAAAAAAAAACTTTTTTTTTTACTGGAGAAACTGAGAAACAGTACAAGGGGGGCAATAGAAGTTCTTAGGGACACAGTAGAGGGGAAAGCGGGTGTCTTTAGGAGACGTAGTGGTGAGGGTCAGAAGATGTCTCAGGAGGAGCAGTTAAGATGTAACCTGAAGAGATGGGTCTTCAGTCTACGACGGAAGATGGGTAGTGACTCTGCCGTTCTGACAGCCGTGGGGAGCTCATTCCACCAGCGGGGAGCCAGTGTTGTGAAGAGACGTGATCGGGCAGCCCGACTGCTGTGTAGAGGAGGTGGGGCCAGTCGGCCAGCCGAGGTGGAGGAGCGGAGTGAGCGGGCAGGGGTTTGGGGGGTTACCATTTCCTTCAGGTAGGCAGGGGCTGTCCCTTTAGCTGCCTGGTATGCAAGCACCAGGGTCTTGAATCTGATGCGAGCTGCTATTGGGAGCCAGTGCAGGGTGCGAAGGAGAGGGGTGACATGCGAGTATTTGGGGAGGTTGAATACCAGCCGGGCAGCAGCATTCTGGATGAGCTGCAGAGGTCTAATGGCTGAAGCGGGGAGCCCAGCCAGGAGTACATTGCAGTAATCCAGGCGGGAGATGACCAGTGCCTGGGTCAAGAGTTGCGCTGCCTCTCTGGTAAGGAATGGTCGTATCCTTCTGATGTTGTAGAGGAAGAATCTGCAGGAGCGAGCCGTTGCTGCAATGTTCTCCGCACAGGATAGACGGTTATCCAGGATCACTCCAAGGTTCTTGGCTGTCAGGGAGGGGGTTACAGTAGAGTTCTCCACTGTGATGGAGAAGTCTTGGAGAGGGCAGGCTTTCCCGGGGATGAAGAGGAGCTCGGTCTTGTTAAGATTGAGCTTGAGATGGTGGTCAGCCATCCAAGTTGAAATGTCAGCGAGACATGCTGAGATACGGGTTGCCACGTGTACATCAGACGGGGGGAAGGACAGGAAGAGTTGAGTGTCGTCTGCGTAGCTGTGGTAGGAGAGCCCATGTGAAGAGATTACCGAGCCAAGAGACTTGGTGTAGAGGGAGAAGAGTAGGGGCCCTAGGACGGAACCCTGGGGAACTCCAGTGGAGAGGGTTCGTGGAGAAGATAGCGATTCATAACAATCCCTCCCTTCCAGCATTGATGTAACCCCTAAACATCACAAAGTAAACAGTGTGTTCAGTAACTAACCATAACAGAAATATGATGCTCTATCAAAGGTAAGTTAGTCAGTCCTGACTACAATTCAAGTCTCTGAGGTGCTCTGCGATTTCTCTCAGGGTAA
>NC_137675.1:69440560-69443060 GCF_963989245.1 Nansenia antarctica
AAAATGACCATGAAGCAATTTCCCAATAATAATATTATTATTATTATTATTATCATCAGCTAGAGCGAAGTTAGGGTTGTATTTATATTTTAAAAAAATATTAGACTTTTGTCCTCTATAAGGCATGTGTGGTTGTGTGATAAGTGATTGAGTGAATAATGGCGGTTGTGTTGATGTAGTTCAGGCCTGTTGGTGCTCCAGGGCTTTGGGCAGGACGCAAGATAATCAGCCTCTCACTGTGGCTCTGGATGCTCAGGTTCTATTATAGAGCTACACGATGGGGCCAGGCTTTCTAATGGGGCCCCTGAGTCGATAGTTGATGCACAATAAGCTCCAGTCTAATGGAGTGTAAAACCACAGACCTGGGAGGCTGAGTGGTGGCCAAACGGACATATCCAGCAGCATGGGTCTCCCCTTCTCCACCGGAGCGCTCAATGCTAATGCTATTACCCAGGAGGTCAGTCCATTTAGCCTCGACCAGGGCCCAGCCAGTCTATCAACACCCCGTAACGCGCCGTATGCAAGGGCAGTAGTTAAAGGGCTAATTAGAGTGAGTTTACGACGTGGCGTCATTGATGGAATGAAGAGTGAAAGGTGGAATGGTGGAAGCCTGATCATAACAGACATTGTTCTGCTTAGAGGTGTACATGGACTAGCTAGTCACACCAGCACAGAACATAATGACCTCCACCTCTGTACCCTGCCTCTATCTATGCTGTCCAGGTTGTACTATGTTAGGCTGCACACCCCTAGTCCAGGTGTACTGTGGGTTAGAGCCTTCACCCCTAGTCCAGGTGTACTGTGGGTTAGAGCCTTCACCCCTAGTCCAGGTGTACTGTGGGTTAGAGCCTTCACCCCTAGTCCAGGTGTGCTGTGTTAGAGCCTTCACCCCTAGTCCAGGTGTACAGTGTTAGAGCCTACACCCCTAGTCCAGGTGTACAGTGTTAGAGCCTTCACCCCTAGTCCAGGTGTACAGTGTTAGAGCCTTCACCCCTAGTCCAGGTGTACAGTGTTAGAGCCTTCACCCCTAGTCCAGGTGTACAGTGTTAGAGCCTTCACCCCTAGTCCAGGTGTACAGTGTTAGAGCCTTCACCCCTAGTCCAGGTGTACAGTGTTAGAGCCTTCACCCCTAGTCCAGGTGTACAGTGTTAGAGCCTACACCCCTAGTCCAGGTGTACAGTGTTAGAGCCTTCACCCCTAGTCCAGGTGTACAGTGTTAGAGCCTTCACCCCTAGTCCAGGTGTACTGTGTTAGAGCCTTCACCCCTAGTCCAGGTGTACTGTGTTAGAGCCTACACCCCTAGTCCAGGTGTACAGTGTTAGAGCCTTCACCCCTAGTCCAGGTGTACAGTGTTAGAGCCTACACCCCTAGTCCAGGTGTACTGTGTTAGGCTGCACTCCCCTAGTCCAGGTGTACAGTGTTAGAGCCTACACCCCTAGTCCAGGTGTACTGTGTTAGAGCCTTCACCCCTAGTCCAGGTGTACAGTGTTAGAGCCTTCACCCCTAGTCCAGGTGTACTGTGTGTTAGAGCCTACACCCCTAGTCCAGGTGTACTGTGTGTTAGAGCCTACACCCAGTGGTGTAGTCTACGTGATACGCAGCACTACGCAGTATACCCACTTGGAAAGGCCAAGGATTTCCGTATACCCACTTAAAAATGTGTGAGGATACGTAACAGCGTTTTGTGACAGAACTTTCACACTTTCATTCATAAAATTCACCCCGTCTGTGTTACGAAGCACTTGACTTTTGGACCATTGGGACTGACTATAGCGTCATATACCATCAACGGGGGGGGGGGGGAAATGCGACATGAAATGTCAAAATGCAGCACTATCATGCACAGATCAGCCTTATAACATGTAATGTTAGATATGTAACGTTAGACAGGGAGCACAGATTTCATTTTATGGTGTTCCGAAATGAACGATATGAGGCTGGGGGGGGAAAAATCACAGTATACCCTCTAGAAAAAACTAGACTACACCACTGCCTACACCCCTACTCCATGTATACTGTGTTAGGCTGCACACCCCTACAGTGAGTCCTCAGGGTTAAGATTAGTGTTACCTGAGCAGCCCTGGCAGACCCCCCCTCCCCCTCCCCCCCCTCTCTGTGTTAACTATCAGTCTATTTGTTGCTCCTGGTCCGAGGAGCTCCACTGTGCTCCACTCCCTCTCAGCCCGATCATAATGATCCTGATGAGGGTTTAATGTGCAGGTGGTCATTCAGCCCTATTAGGCTTCGCTTTTCACTCGATTCTTTTGTTTTAGTTTAATCAATGTTTTTTTGTTGTTGTTTTTTTACCTGCCTTTTATGTTGATGGTTTTCTACCTGCTTTGAATCGATGAATTGAATTGATTTTGCCAGCTTTTTTATTTTAATGCTTTTATGAACTCTATTAACTGTGTATGGTGGTGCATTATGAATACATCTACATTTCACAGTGTGTCATCACACTTTCTACAAGTATTCATATCATGATTTTATGTAACAGCCT
>NC_137675.1:69448060-69493060 GCF_963989245.1 Nansenia antarctica
TCCCAACCCCTAATACAGAGAAAATGTCATTTCACCAGAATGCTCAAATTCAATGGGTTATTATAGAGCCACTGGCTCTGTCAGTTTGAACAGTTTGGGGCTGTTGGGGTTTTATATTGTAGTTGTTGCCCTGGGAGGGAGTCTTGCTGGTGCCCTGTGGGCATATTGTCACCCTCTCCAGGTCATCACTCTAGTCTAGGCCTGAACCCTGATCATGAAATATTCAGCTGTACTGATCAGCATGGGGCGTCTTAGCTAGTATCTGTGTGTCGGTGTACGCGTCCTCCCCCGACCCTGCTGGGCCATTTATCATCTGTTATTAGAGAAAGAGAGACTTACGCATCGTAGCTGTGTGACAGACAATTCAGGGCAGGATCTGATTATAAAGTAACAATCAGGTGTAAATACTCTTTCTGGTGGCCACGTTATGGAAATAATCTATGTTGAAGTTTTATGAAAAGGAAACACTGATAATGAAATACTAGCTTCTCTCATGGGGCGACAGGTAGCCTGGTGGGTAGAGAGGCCGGCCAGCAATCTGAAGATCTCAATAGCAAGGTCGCCCCACCCCGGAGGGAGCCGGAGGTGAGCTGGTGACTGAAGGGTTGCTGGCATCATACGTATCTAAGGGGTCCTACCACCACTGCTGTTGTGCCCTTGAGCACGGCACTTAACCCCTAACTACTAGGATGCCTGACGGGGACTGACCCTGTGCCCAGAGTTCTGTTCTCCTTAGTAGTGTGCCGTGCTGATGTGCTGAGCTGCTGTGTGTGTGCTGTCTCGGAGGGGTGTGCAAAACACTAATTTCCCCTCTGGGATCAATAAAAGTATATCTTCTTCTTCTTCTTCTTTTTTTTTTTCCCCAAGTATTTTTTATTAAAAAGTTACACAATACAATATGATTAAGCATGTTGATTTTCAATTTTTTACAAATTTCTGCCCACCCACCCCCCCACCCAAACCCCAAACATTTCCTGCAGGGCCCTAAAGTTACATTAGCATAGTAATAACATTAAAAAAAGAAAAAGAGAATAGATTAAAATACATTTTCACACTGGACAATAATAATGCTGTTGTATCACAGCTGCAACCAGGTAACTACCAAGACAGTACATATAGGATGTAGATCTACAGAGACAGGTCGTCGCAACATTACATGGACCAACACTAGAGAGGTGACATGTCAGAAGCCTGCATCCCTCAGGTTGGAACTTCAGGGAGAGTCTTAAGACCATCAAAATATGCCAACACAGAGCCCCATGTAGAATAAAATTTGCTTGTGGAACCTCTAATTATGTATTTAATTTTTTCTAATTTAAGATATAGCATTAGGTCTCTCAGCCATGCTGAGACTGTGGGCGGTTTCGGTGATTTCCAATCAAGCAGTATTCTCCTCCGAGCCAATAGGGAAGCAAAAGACCTGCCATTCTTTTGGATGTTAGTCAGTCGATCGCTCTCTGAAACCCCGAAGATGGCAGTCAAGGCATTCGGTCGTACATCAATACCCAGTGCCTCGGACATCATTTTAAAGAAATTTGACCAATATCCAGTCAGTTGAGGACAGGTCCAAAACATATGGGTAAGGTCTGCTGGGGCATTGTGACACCGATCACAAATATCGTTAAGCTCAGGGAATATTTTGGATAGTCTGTGTTTACTGAAATGTACACGATGAAGAACTTTAAATTGTATAAGTCCAAGTCGGGCACAAGAGGTGCTCCTATTCACTCTGTCTAATGCATTGTTCCATGTTTCATCCGCTATTTGTTGACCAAGTTCTTCCTCCCAGCTTGTTCTAATCTTATGAATTGACTCTCCTTTAAGGGACATTATGATGTCATAGAGTCTCGATATATGACCTTTTTGACTGGTGGGAGTATCGAGGATTGTGTCAAGTACAGATAATGGAGGCATGTTAGGGAAGGACGGGCATTGACTTTGGATGAAATGACGGATCTGGAAATAGCGAAAGAGGTTTGAGTTAGGTAGATGGAATTTATTTGAGAGGTCACGAAAGTTTGCAAATATGCCATCTATGTATAGGTCTCTACATTTTACAAGGCCCACCTGTTGCCAAAGAGAAAAAGTTACATCTTGCTTTGCAGGAATAAAGAGGTGGTTGTGACATATTGGACTCTGGATTGAAAAGCTTTGAAGTTTGAAATGTGCTCTAAACTGGGACCATATTCGGAGAGTAGAGACAACAACTGCACTGTTGGTGTGAGGGAGATAATGGCATCTTAGATGTGACCAGGGCGTGAAGAGAGGACGAGGAACAAGACTTTGCCTCCGTCAGGCACCAGCCCGCATCTGAAGAGTGAGTCCAGTGGATGACTTTCTGTATGTTAGCGGCCCAATAATAGAAAATAAGGTTTGGAAGAGCTAGGCCCCCCATCTGTCTATGCCTCTGAAGTAGTTCTTTGCGGACCCTCGGAGATTTACCACCCCAAATAAAAAATGATATAAGCCTGTCTATAGAATTAAAGAAGGATTTTGGAAGGAACACGGGTAGGCATTGGAATAAATATAAGAATCTGGGTAGGGCATTCATTTTGACCAAATTGACTCTGCCTGCCAAGGACAAGTGGAGAGCATCCCATCTCTGAAGGTCGGATTTAAGTTTGTTTACGAGAGGTTCGAAATTATGTTTGTAGAGGCCTGTGAAGTCACGGGTAATATTAACTCCTAAGTATTTAAACCCAACTTTGGATGTTTGAAAGGGCAAGCTACTCTGGGGGATCTGAAGGCCAAGGCGTTTAACAGGAAGCAT
Source organism: Nansenia antarctica (assembly GCF_963989245.1). NCBI lineage: Eukaryota > Metazoa > Chordata > Actinopteri > Argentiniformes > Microstomatidae > Nansenia > Nansenia antarctica. The sequence continues at coordinate 69,450,831 of NC_137675.1, forward strand.
TCGCTTTTAGAGAAGTTCAGCTTATATCCAGAGAAGAGGCCAAAACTGGAGAGTAGCTTTGTGATGTCAGGCATACATGACACAGGGTCGGGTTCTTCTTCTTCTTCTTCTTAAATCAAAAAAAGCAAACTCATCTGTCATTCTGCCCTTATCCCCATAACAGTGAATATTGCAGTAGAGAAAGTGGTCACTCCGATTAAATGGACAGAAAATTGCCTGCAGATAAGAACGAGAGCTAGAATAAAAATTTGGATTGGAATTAAAATTCATGAAGTCAGTCCCCCCATCTTTTTAATTTCCATGTCATTTTGAGGTATTTCCTGGCTGTTGGAGGTTTGGCCTGGTTTTCACTGGGTGGTAATTATGTTTTAATGGAAAGGTTACTTCCTGGGGCATAGGCTACCATGTAAACACCTTTTCATATGTATCATGTGTCACAGTAGAACGAGGGGAAGGGGGGGGGGGGGGGGGGGAGGGGGAGGGGTGGAGTGAACAGGGACACAAATTGAGGAGAAGGGAGCTAGCGAAAATGTGAGAGTGAGGTAGGGAATTTCAGATGAGGAAAGAGAGGGCAGGTGGAGGAGGGCGAGAGTGAAACAGAAAAGACAGAGGGCGAGAGAGAGTGAGAGAGAGACAGCATCTGTCTGTCGATGATGGAGAAGTCTGGGAGACAAGCCAACATTTGAACGGCAGAGCGGCCTGCTTGATTCAATTTAACTCCTTTCATTTAATCCTATCATAAGTCACAGCCAGTAGCTAGTGCCTAGTGAAGAATTTGCAGTGTAACTTCAGTTGTAGACCACCTTGCTGTATGTATGACTCCCTAATTGGCTTTATGCCTGAAATATAGCATTTGATATTGTATACCCTTATTCAGATATTGAACATGGGGTGGAGGGAATGAGGGAAGGAAGGAGGGAGGGAGGGAGGGAGGAATGGGGTTGTGGAGTGTATAGTCACACATGGAGGAGCATCTGATGCTGGTGGGCTTTTTTCTTGTTGTTTTCATGCTGATGCTGGTGTGTCAAGGGCCTGTGGGCTACCTTGGTTTCTCTCTCTCTCTCTCCATCTGTTCCCCTCTGTTCTTCAACCATCATGAAACTTCTCTAAGGCTTACTTTTATTGTCAATGAGCGAAGTTTGCTGGCAGCTATTTGAGAAGTAAATGTCTAATATTTCTCTTTCTCTCCTTTTTTTCCCTGTCTCTTTCTACCTCTTTTTCTGTCTATTTCTCTTTCCCTCTCTGTATCTTCCCTCTCTCTCCCCAGCAACAACCCAACTACTGGAGCTTTAAGGTCAGTGCTGTAAGTGACGGTGTCTCTGTGGGTGTTTTTTTTTAATCAACTTTGTGTATCTGTGTGTGTGTGTGTGTGTGTGTGTGTGTGTGTGTGTGTGTGTGTGCTGTGCGCGTGCGTGCATGCAAGTGTGTGCGTAAACTTTTGTGCATACGTGTGTGTGTGTGTCTGTCTGTCTGTCTGTGTGTGTGTGTGTGTGTGTGTGTGTGTGGTGTCTGTGTGGTGTGTGTGTGTCCCTTCTGGCACCATTATTTCCCTGGTCTCTGCATCCCCGTGGCCATTCGCCCCATTGACACACAGCTCAGTTGGCATCTCTAAAGGGGAACGGCAGCAGCTTAAACCGTTCAAGAGCCATTTAATCTACAGGAAACGATTCCCTCAGGATTAATGCAACCTCCGTCAGCTAGCAGCGCTAATGGCTAACTTCCATGTGACCTTGATGAAGTAACAAAGACGTGAAGGAGACATTGCAGACATGTTGAGGAGATATTTGTGTCATGCGTTTTGCACTGAGGATGCATTCAAGGTATTTGTGCTCTGTCTTACTGTGGGGATGTAGTCAGGGTCTGACTATCTGTCAGGCATGTTGCATTAAAGCAGATCAAGTGTGTGTGTGTGTGTGTGTGTGTGTGTGTGTGTGTGTGTGCGTGTGTGCGTGTGCGTGTGCGCGCATGCGTATACTCCGAGTACATTTTCATGTCAATATGTCTGTTATTTGCTTGCATCCACACAATATTTCTGGACCCTAAACCCACCTGCCCTGGAGATATGACAGCAGGGACAGTGGGTTATGAGCGTTAAGCCTCACCCCATTGTTAAGGAGCAGGGAGCAGCACACTAGCGTCACTCACACACAGTTGCTCAATAATGCATATCAGTCCCTCACAGACACATACAGTACAGGCTTATCTGTGGCTTGTGTGTTGGATGCAGTTTTTTGCAGTGCATGGCGTGTTTGTATACATGTGAGACTGTGTGTGTGTGTGTGTGTGTGTGTGTGTGTGTGTGTGTGTGTGTGTGTGTGTGTGTGCGTGTGTGTGTGTGTGTGTGTGTGTGTGTGTGTGCGTGCGTGCGTGCGTAAAGTTCTTGATATATACGTGAGCTTGCATGTTTTACAGTGTGTAAATGAGTTCCTTTGAGAGTCATCGATCAGTGATGTTGTCCAGAGGTTCTGAGGGATGCGTCTACACAGAGGCTTATTAGTATTGACATCTGTGGGGGAAGAGCCCAGAGCTTCTCTGTGGTTTACGATTTCCTGACATTGTGCTCGGAATATCATCCGGACAGGGTGAAAATGTCACCGAATATCGATGTCCAGGTCCCTGACCCGTAACTATCTCACAGCAGTGTTATTTTAACACCATAAAAACAACAACAACAACAACAACAACAGAAAAACCTTCTCACCTCAGATCATTTTGATCATTTAGCTTCCTCCAAACTCATTAAAGGCAGACTTCCTCTTGGCTTGCTGCCTTGTGAAATTAGACTTAGTCGTCAAGTCGCTGTCAGGAAATCACAGAGAAAACATTTGTTCAAGTGCTTGTTAAATATTGCTCAGTCACTTCTCCTGCGGCTTTCTCGATAGATTATGTCGTGTTAAATATGGAGCTAAACACGAGGGATATAACTCATCCTGCTGAATGCAGTCGCATTTTTGGCAGGCTGTATTATGCAGAATGAAGTTAAACTGCGAGTTAGAGAGTACCCCCCTGTACAGTCCAATCTAGACCTATGGCGGTCGATCTCCTGTGTTACTGTATATCATACTGGCCTCCTCTTTTCCTATTTTTCCCTTGGTAGAGAAGACTACCATCAGCCCCCCCCCCCCCCACCCCCTCCACAGGAGCACGCCATTTTCCTCACTTTCCTGCCGAGCAAAGCAGATCGCATCAGCGAACAATCCACCGCAATTTGCCAGAGCAATTTCTTCCATGCATTGATGATTCTCAGTGTTGTAAAGACACAGAACTCAACCATGCGGGAGGGAGAGGGGAGGTGTGGGGGCAGGCTCTGATTGCGCCTGTGAGAGAGAGGGAAAGCAGCCAGATAGAAGAAATAGTGAGAGACTGAGCAGAAGGAGCTGGAAAGATGGATTGAGTAAGGGATGTTTTTCGCAGAAAGCTCGCTCTGCTGCTGAGCTTCGCTCCCTGTTTTGGTGGAACAGCACACACACACACACACACACACACACACACACACACACACACACACACACACACACACACACACACTATGGAGCGACTGGCACATAGAGCATGGCTGTTCAAACACAGGCAGTGTGGAGTCTAAGCTGCAGGAGAAGCGGGATGTCTGGCTGCTTTGAGAGAAGCCGTCTCCACTGATTTGGGCAGTAACAGAGGTGTTGACATGAAGAGGCCAAGACAGAGAGAATGAAAAGCAGTTTTTTGAGACGTGCTGTAATAAACGCTCTGAGGGGTGTGAGAGACAGAGCAGGAGAAGGAGAAAGGAAGGAGAGTAGGCATGGAAACAAAGCATTTTGGGGGTGAAAAGAAAGAAATGGAAAAAAGAAAGCCCAGAAGGGAGGGTAGTGGTATCTCTCCCTCTCTCTTTCTGACTAATATAGTCTTACCAAAGCCCAGTGGAATTTCTTATCAGTTATGAACACAGTAATTAAGGGCTAAAGAGAGGAAGGCAAACTGGAGAGCATTACCTCCTGTCATGTGATCTCCCCACTGGAGGACTATCTTCTCTCTCTGGCCTTAAACTCAGCCATTAACCTTCACCTCCAGCCCTTACAGGAACACTTAAACAGCAGCATTTCCCTGACCTTAACCCTGAGCCTATCTGTGTGTGTGTGTGTGTGTGTGTGTGTGTGTGTGTGTGTGTGTGTGTGTGTGCACGTGTGTGTGTCTGTGTCTGTGTCTGTGTCTGTGTCTGTGTCTGTGTGTGTGTGTGTGTGTGTGTGTGTCTGTGTCTGTGTGTGTGTGTTTGTGCGTGTGCGTGTGCGTGTGCGTGTGTGTGCGCGTGTGCGTGTGCGCGTGTGTGAGAGAGAGGTAGAGAAAGACACACAGAACAGGAAAGAGGATAGAGGACAGGAGAGAGGCTTGGATTTAATGCAGTTCATGGCCTTAGGTGTGTTAGACGCTTCTGTGTCCTCCTATCCATTCTATTCTATGTAAGGTCATCTTGTTTTCTTCTTGTTCTTTTCTTCCGCCTTGGTGTAATAAGAGTGCAGCGTTCTCACAGTAATTGAGTGCTATTGAAAAAGTCCTGTATTGACAGCATTGGAAGACAAGGGGGAGGGAGAGAGAGAGTAAAAAAGGGGAGAGAGAGAGAGAGAGAGAGAGAGAGAGAGAGAGAGAGAGAGAGAGAGAGAGAGAGAGAGAGAGAGAGAGAGAGAGAGAGAGAGAGAGAGGGAGAGGGAGAGGGAGAGGGAGAGGGAGAGGGAGAGGGAGAGGAGAGGGAGAGGGAGAGGGAGAGGGAGGGAGAGGGAGGGAGAGAGAGAGAGAGAGAGAGAGAGAGAGAGAGAGAGAGAGAGAGAGAGAGAGAGAGAGAGAGAGAGAAGAGAGAGAGAGAGGAGAGAGAGAGAGAGAGAGAGAGAGAGAGAGAGAGAGAGAGAGAGAGAGAGAGAGAGAGAGAGAGAGAGAGAGAGAGAGAGAGAGAGGAGGAGGAGAATAAAAGGTCCAGAGGGAAATGGTGGAGGAGGTGGAACCACCGTTTTCCTTCTAGATGTGCCCGGCCATGTCTACAGTCTAGCACAGAGCTCCCATACCAGATGGTGTGTCTTCAGTTCCTTGCCACTGACTGACATGCTGAGACACACTAAGACGATTCCAGCAACACTACTGTATGTTCTATGTCACTTTGACATCTTCATATATTCATCTATTGCAACAACACCAAGTCCAACACATAGTCAATATTTGTGGTGTGTTAGAGCAGAGGGTGAACAGAGAAAATTCTTCAGTGACGTGAGATGTCCCATTTCCCTTTCCTTTCCTCCAACTGTCTCGACGTGGGAATCCAGGATCCTCAAAGCTACGATAGACTCAGACATTTCTTACCAAATCTAAACATGAAATTATTCCGAAATGTACAAAGGCACAGATTACCTCAGAGACAAGTTCATTGAGGCATTTGATACGCTAGAGTATTCTTTTGATGAGATTTGTGTGAAATGTGTTTGGAGTTCTACAAAGTGCATGTAGTCTAGGTTAGCTCCACTGTGCTCAGTCAAACTGATGGCTGTGTTTTATCTAAGTACAGGCTTTGATAAAACAGGCTTTATTTACCCCCTGAGGCTCTGTCTGGCTCACTGGAGCGGCCTGGTTGTGTATATTCTGTATGGGTTTGGTGGTCGTGTGGCCATGGCTCTGTGCTCCTCTGTGCTGCTCCGTGGGGCCATTGGCTGTGTTGTTGTTCAGTGTGGTCATTGCTTAGATAAATGACCCCATTAGGGTGCACAGAGGGGGCAATCCGTCAGCGCCAACATCTCTCTGCGTGCTCAGACACTGTCTGCCCAGGACTCCAGCCCTATCATCCTGTGTGAATGTATGTGTAGGACTGAATTATGTAAATGATTGTGACAGCAGTGTGTACTGAGTGTGTGTGTGTGTGTGTGTGTGTGTGTGTGTGTGTGACCCAAAGTGAGCTCAGCATGATATGAGGTCTTTGTCAGGAGCGTGCTGCGTCGCATATTCACTAAGTACAAGATTAATGAGAGCCTCGAAAAAATATGCTGAAGCCTTATAAAAGCAGAGCTAATGTATGGGGAAGAAACGTCAGAATAAGAAGATAGGGTTGTGTTCTACTTGGTGTGAGGAGGAAGTGAGCAGCGTAGAGTTGCCTTCCAAACAGTCATCAGCAAGCATTCTGGGAGCCCATTATGGCGCTCTCTGAGCTAGAGGAGACACCTCGATGGGGATAGGGGAGCCAGTTCACTGAACACAGCCTTCCAGCAGCAGCAGCAGCAGCAGCAGCAGCAGCAGCAGAGGAAACAGCCACCCAGGAAGCGAAGCCTGGACACAGGCCAGTAGAATGAGCACATATTGACAGGCCTGGATTTGCATAGCCTTGTTTTTACTCATTTAAGGCTGGCACCTTTCCAGCAGGGCCCTGGAGCTAGGAAGAGGGAAGGGGGAGCTAACCACAAGCTTTAAAACACATACCATCTCCTGCCAGCTTATATAGCGTAGTACCTCCCTAAATCCCAGCCACTGACCTTCAGGAGCCCCTCAATTTTGGAAATAATAATCAATAGTAGTGAATAAGCAGCTGCTGTATGAATTCCCCTTTGAGTAAAGTTTGTGTCGGTGTTGGTGTTGAGAAGTTATTGTTATATTCGTCTCTTTGTCTGTTTGTATTCTGCGACTTTCACCCTCTCTCTCTCTCTCTCCATCCCGTCTCTGTCAAATTCGTTCTCTGTGCCTCTGTTTCTTCCCCCCAAACCAACTCTCTTTCTCTCTTTCTCCTTTTCAGAGTCGTAGCCCGCGGCACTCCCAGTCCACCCAGTCCGGGCTAGCCAACCAGGCCGCCAAGCTTTCCTTTGCCTCGGCCGAATCTCTGGCTGAGACCATGTCTGAGGCTGACATCCCAGTGGGGTTCAACCGTATGAACCGCTTCCGCCAGAGTCTGCCCCTGTCCCGCTCGGCCAGCCAGAACAAGCTACGCTCACCAGGTCAGACCACGCCCCTCGACCCAGGCTCTCACTGTACAGTCATTTTCCATTTTCCATTTAAGTTTTGCTAATAAAATGTTTCCTTAAAAAAATTTTTTTAGAGCCGTTATATAACAATAATAAGGCACCCCGGGGGAACAATCACACTTCTCTGAGGGTGAAATCCAATGTCCTGCAGCCTCATGCAGTGGGTTAGGGTTAGGGTGCAGGGCGCACTTCCCCCGATAACTCACTCCCAGTGGAGCCTTTATGTTTACCTAACCTGTGTAACCTTATAGCACCTTAGATTAGAAGTAATTATTTTCAGGGTCAAACCAGACATAGAAATGCACTGTATTATTACCACCACAGGAATAATGTCCATTACAGACAAAACCCTGTGGTATCTGCACTATTATTCTGAACTGTAAAAGTAAAGTAAGAACCGATGGTTCTCAAGCGTAATGGCCCTAATGGCCATATCTCCTGTTTCCGTAGCGTGAGGCGGCTTGATGTACAAGTACACCCACCCACAGTGGACATGACGCTGGGATGTCACAGGGTCTTAGCCCCAATCCAACCCTTAATGCTGAGTGCCAAGCAGGGAGGCATTGGGTACCATTTTTATAGTCTTTGGTATGACTCGGCCGGGGATCGAACTCACGACCTCCCTCTCAGGGTGGACAGTCTTTTTAAAATTTCATTTATTTTGGGGATTATAAAAAAATCATCATTTACATTATATACAGAACCTTATTTACACACTACAACATATAGGTAGGCATCAGCCCCCTATCAACTCAGGAAACCCCCTAAAAATAAGCTCAGGGTGGACACTCTAACCGCAAGGCCACTGAGCTGGTGTTCTGAACTGTAGGGTACCTGTTTGTTGTATTGTATTAAGTGAGGAGTGGACTCAGTGATGACATGTTTAGTGTGTGGACTATTAGGGTAGTGGACTCAGAGTCTGGACAGGTTTAGTGTGTGCCCAGTTCAGCCTCATAAACACTAGGGTGGAGGTGCAGGTTATGCTAAGCACGCAGGGATAAACAGGCCACTGTAAAACCAGAGTGACACAGAGTGATGACGAGCGGAGTATAACACTGACTCACTCTGCTCCCCGTCTCTTGATCAACCACTCTCTTTGTTTCTCACTCCTCTCTGTCCCTCTCTATCTCATTTGAACATTTGAATGAATGAATGAATGAATGGTCTTTATTGTCATTGCTATAGTACAGGTACCAAACAACAACATTTGGGAGGGGTGGCTCCCCTGGTGTTAGGAAAGAAAAAAAAGAAAAAAAAACAAGAAGGGAAAGGAGCTGGTTTACATAAATAAAGGCTATGTACACTATCCACTATACTATACTGTACAGATAAAACGACTAGGGTTGTCATATTGCACATAGTGTTATTGCACATTCATTTAAAGTGTCGCAGTTTGCAGGCTTGAAATGTACACATTTGTGGCTCAGCACTACACCTGATTTTTTCAATCCAGCAGCTGCCATCAATCCGTCCAGACTGTCCAGGGCCCAGAACCTAGGTCTTTTCTGTGTTCAGGGCCTGGATGGCCCTGGGGTAGAAGCTGAGCTTCAGTCTGTTTGTCCTTGCGGCCATGGTCCTGTACCGCCTTTTCGAGGGCAGCCGGGCAAAGTGTTCGTACCCAGGGTGGGATGGGTCTCTGGAGATCTTGGAGGCCTTCCTGAGGCAGCGTGTGTTGTACAGCTCTTCCAGAGAGGGGAGGGGGGCGCCGGTGATCTTCTGGGCTGTTCTCACGACTCTCTGTAGCGCATTTCTCTCTGCGGTTGTGCAGCTGGAGAACCAGTTGCAGATGCAGTAGGTGAGGATGCTCTCCACTGCGCAGCGGTAGAAGGCCACCAGTATCTCCTGCTTGTTGTGTTCCTTCCTGAGGACTCTCAGGAAGTAGAGCCGCTGTTGTGCCTTCTTGATGGTGGCTGCTGTGTTGTTCTTCCAGGACAGGTCATCCTGTATGTGCACCCCCAGGAATCGGAGGGTTGAGACTCTCTCCACGCTCTCTCCGTCGATGAGCAGGGGCTAGACCTCAGATTTTTTCCTCCTGAAGTCCACGATGATTTCCTGGGTCTTTGACTGGTTCAGCAGCAGGTTGTTAACCTTGCACAGCTTGCTCAGCTGCTCTACCTCATCCCTGTACGCCGCCTCGTCCCCCCCCGAGATGCAGCCCACCACGGTGGTGTCGTCTGCAAACTTTACGATGGAGTTGCTGGGGTGGACGGGGGTGAAGTCGTAGGTGTAGAGGTTGTAGAGGATGGGGCTTAGCACGCAGCCCTGGGGGGACCCAGTGCTGAGTCTGAGGGCTGTGGAGGTGTGGGAGCCCACCCGCACCCTCTGGGGGCGGTCGGACAGGAAGTCCTTGATCCATGCACATATAGAGTGTGATAGTCCCAGGTCTAGTAGTTTGGTCACTAGCCTGTCTGGAAGGATGGTGTTGAAGGCAGAGCTGAAGTCCACAAAGAGCAGTCTCGCGTAGCTGTTTCCCCTCTCCAGGTGGGATAGAGTGGCGTGGAGAGTCGTCGCGATGGCGTCCTCTGTGGACCTGTGGGCTCTGTAGGCGAACTGGTATGGATCCAGGTTGGGCGGGAGGCGTGTGACTATGTGGGCCCGGACTAGTTTCTCGAAGCACATCATGATGATTGGTGTGAGTGCCACCGGGCGGTAGTCGTTTAGGCAGCTCACCGTGCTTTTCTTCGGGACTGGGATGATAGTTGAGGTTTTCAGGCAGGGTGGGATGGTGGCCTGGGACAGGGACTGGTTGAAGATGTTGGTGAAAACCCCGGCCAGCTGGTCGGCGCAGTCCCTCAGCACCCGTCCCAGGACGCCATCCGGCCCAGAGGCTTTCCTGGGGTCCACCGCCTTCAGCACGCGTCTCACTTCATGCTCTGTGAGGGTGAGGCTGCTGAGAGCTGGAGAGAGTGGTGTTTGTGTTGTGGTTACCTCCGTTCGCCCCTCGTCGAACCGGGCGTAGAAGGAGTTCAGCTTTTCCGCCAGCAGGGGGTCGTCCTCTGCGGCTGTGAGCCTGTTGGCTCTGAAGTTTGTCATGTGCTGAACCCCCTGCCACACCCGCCTGGAGTCGTTGCTCAGGAAGCATTCCTCAATCTTCTCTCTGTGGTCTGCCTTGGCCTCCCGGATGCCACGCTTTAGGTTAGCCCTGGTGGTGCTGTACAGCAGTGTGCCCTTCCCTGCGAAGAAGGCGTTGTCCATCTCATTAATCAGTTTTTGGACCTTCCCAGTCATCCATGGCTTCGTGTTGGGGTAGACCCGGACCCATTTGTCCACGGTGACTGAGTTGGTGCAGTTCACTATGTGGTTCAGAACCGACGACGTGAACTGTTCCAGGTCCTCATGCTCATATTCCTGCCATGAGGTGTCATTTAGGCAGATCTGCAGTGGAGCGGACCCTTCTGGCCAGGTTCTGACAGTCTTAGTGGTGATGGGAGCACTTTTCCTCATGGTAGTGTAGGCTGGGATCAGGAGGATTGACACATGGTCAGACATGCCTAGATGAGCTAGCGGTCATTTATCACCTCTCTATCCCCCTTTATCCTCTTCCCCTTTCTCTCCTCCTCCTCCCCCTCTCTAGGTGTACTGTTCCTGCAGTTTGGCGACGAGACGCGGCGGGTGCACATCACCCATGAGCTGAGCAGCCTGGACACGCTGCACGCCCTCATCGTGCACATGTTCCCCCAGAAGCTCACAGCCGGCATGCTCAAGTCCCCCAACACGGCCATCCTGATCAAGGATGAGGCACGCAATGTCTTCTACGAGCTGGAGGATGTTAGGGACATCCAGGATCGCAGCATAATCAAAATCTACCGCAAGGAGCCAATCTACGCCTCCTACCCTGCAGCCCCTCATCTGGCCAACGGGGACCTGAGGGTGAGTACTGGGGAGAGTGGGGGATGGAGTGGAGAGGGGAGGCTGGGGGGAGTTACTTCAGCAATTAGTTAAAACGAGGTAAAACGAGAGGTGGTGCTCTGTGCATGTATGTCAACAAAACTTGGTGTACAGACACTGCTCTCAGAGTCATTGCTCTCCCAATCTGGAATGCATGATGATGAAGTGTAGACCGTTTTATCTGGCCAGAGAGTTTACTGCTATTGTTATCACAGCAGCCTACATCCCTGTAGATGCTAACGCTAAGCTAGCAGTGAAAGAACTGTATGTTGCCATTAGCAATCAACAAACTGCACACCCGGAAGGTGCCTTCATTGTTGCGGGGGATTTCAACTCTAATCTAAGGACTGTACTCCCACAATTCCACAAACATGTCTCCTGCACTACCAGAGGTGACAAGACCTCAAGATCTCTTTGTTCCTACTCCTCAAGTACACACCACTCATTAAACATGTGAAACCGACAGTGAGGACAATTAAAATCTGTCCAGAGGGAGCTGACTACACTGCTGCACCAGTTCCATAGGTTTCCAAGGACTGGGCCATGCTCAGAGCTCAGGCCACTCAGGACCACCGCACAGACATTGATCTGTAAACCTCTTCCATTCTGGATTACATCAACACATGCGCCGACAGTGTCACCACCCACAATCGGATAAGAACCTTCCCCAACCAGAAGCCTTGGATGAACAGTGAGGTCCGCTTACTGCTGAAGGTACGTGACGGGGCTTTCAGATCAGGCGATGCAGAGGCACTATAGCTCAGCCAGGGCTAATCTGAAGAGGGGCATCAGGGAGGCCAAGCTCAACCATAAACTGTGGATCGAGGAGCACTTCCAGAGCAACTCTGACCTCCATCGTATGTGGCAAGGCATCCAGGCCATCACACACTACAAACCCCAAAATACAGCCCCCCCCAGCAGCACCGCATCCCTACCCAACAAGCTCAACCACTTCTCCGCTCGCTTCGACCGGGACAAAGCCATCAAAGCCTAGCCCCCCCAAGACAACCAGCCCCTCACGCTCTCCACCACCGATGTCTACCACACGCTGAGCAAAGTGAATCTGCTGAAAGCTGGCATTCCTGGCCGGGTGCTCAGGGCATGCGCTGCACAGCTGGTCGGGGTTTTCACTGACATGTTCAACCTGTCACTGGCCCAGGCAGTCGTCCCCACGTGCTTCAAGTCAACAACCATTGTGCCGGTACCAAAGAACTCTGCTGCAGCAAGCCTGAATGACTTCCGCCCTGTTGCCCTCACCTCCATCGCCATGAAGTGCTTCGAGAGGTCGGTCCTGGGCCACCTAAAAACTCTCCTACCATCTACACTACACCCTTCCAGTTCGCTTACCGCAAGAACAGGTCAACCAAAGCCACCGTCTCCACTGCACTTCACTCCACCCTGACCCATGTTCATTGTTCAATGTTCATTGACTTCAGCTCAGCATTCAACACCATCATCCCCTCCGAGCTGGATCCATCTCCAAGCACCTCCCTCTGCAACTGGATCGTAGACTTCCTAACCAACAGACCCCAGCTCGTCAAATTGGACAACCACCCTGATCCTGAACACCAGCGTGCCACAGGGCTGTGTGCTGAGCCCTCTCCTCTACTCCCTCTTCACCTACGACTGCGTGCCGATGCATGACTCTAACACCATCATCAAGTTCAAGTTCGACACCACGGTGGTAGGCCTGATAAGTCACAAGGATGAGTCGGCCTACAGGGAGGAGGTCCAGCAACTGGCGGTGTGGTGGTGTGCTGACAACAACCTGTCCCTCAACACCAGTAAGACCAAGGAGATCATTGTGGACTTCAGGAAAACTAGGGGCTGCGTACGTACACTCTAATCTACACCAATGAGATGGAGGTGGAGTGTGTTCCCAGCTGTATGTTCCTGGGTGTCCACATCTTGCCACATCTTACACAGCTTACTACTATTCTCTCCTCTACATACCTGTATACCTGTCTATACTTGCCATTCTGTACCTATCACTATTTCTGGTTAGTGGTTAGAGGCTAAACTGCATTTCGTTGTCTGGTACTCTGCAAAGACAATAAAGTTTAATCTAACCTAATGTAATCTAGTTGAAAGGGGTTATTTATTGGGAGAGGTTGGGGGGACTGACTCATTTTTGAGGATGAATTCTTTAGATTTTTGTCCGATAGTTATTTTTAGAGGAGCTCCATATTGTCTTTGACAGTGCGCCAGGTGTATTTTGATGGAGCAATGTGTTGAAAGGTTGTTGTGGCATAGGGGTTGTTGATCCGGGTTCCTGTGGAGAAGTTCTTTTATCTTCAAGGGCACCATCTGTTGCTTGTATGAACACCAAAGAACAATGCTGCATGGTAACAGGAGCATGTTCCACCCCCCTCCATGACTCTGCTTTGGTTGAGATCAAGGAACCCTGAAGCTGCTCTTTTTCCTCCAAGTGAGAGCAAACTCCCAATCATCTGTATTATTCACACTACATTGAATATGAATAAGCCATTATCCATTTAAATAATAACACAGTACAATTCCCAAAGTGCTTGTGTGAAGGCATACCAAAATGTGCTCAAATGAACTAAGCTAGATGAAATGAAATCATAGAGAGTCTTGATTTCAAGCAGGGCAGACACGGTGAAGCCGGGCCTTTGAAAAACATTAAAGTTGGCCGCTAGTTCTTTGTTCTCTGATGGTATGTGTGCACTCACTGCTTCATTGCTGTGCTGGAGACTGCACGCCTGCTGCCCTGCATGTTAACTAACATCTTGACATTGAGTTGCTCCTGTGTGTGTTATTTCAGGATTTGGATGGGTGGATGGGGGGATGGGGGGATGGGCGGATGTGTGTGCACCTGGGCTTATTTCTGCAACACCTATGTATATAACACCTACATACATCTTCCCCCTGTCTCAGTGTACTGTACAAGAACATGAGGAGAATACAGAGGTTGAGGAGAATGACAATGAGAGGTTTCACAGGGACTAATGAAGGAAGAGTAGTAGGGCAGTGGAGGTCGCTGGAGGGAGAAACTGGAGAACGGGCTCATTGTAATGCATGGAATGGAATGAGAAATGGTATATTTGTGGTGTTTGATACCATTGCTCATTCCATGCATTACAATGAGCCCAGCCTCCACTGTAGTAGGGAGAGTATTAGGTTGAGGAAAGATGAAGAGAGGAGAGGATAGGATTGAAAGAGGGAAAATATGAAGCAGAGGAAGCCAAATGAAAACATTATCAGCACAATATTAAAGGATTACAACACACTTCTCACAAAGAAAGGCAAGTGAAGGAAAAGAAAACAGAGAGTCTTGTGGACAAGGAAATTCTTTGGATTTGTTCTTTTGAATCAGGAGAGGTTTACAGTAGGCTCCAGGCTTTCTTTCTCTTCAAAAGAGAGGTACTGTAAACATACAGATATAGGCATGTGCTGAATACGAGCTCATAGTTATCCAATGTTCTGCCAATGGGTTTAGAAGGTCTGTGTAAATGGAGCTCAGTGGTCTGGTAGACTCATGAAGAGAGTAGAAAGGAAGAGGAGGACAATAAGGCTGGACTTTCTTGTGTCACAATGCAATTGAGGAATCGATGCCAATGCTTTTCAATTATGTAATCAGTGTCCCATCAGGCTACTGTACATCTCCTATTGAATAGCACATGCAGAGCTATTACTGCAGAGCAATTGAGTTCTTGCTGTATATTCTTGTGCAGCTTTTAGGGTGGGCTCGTAGAAAGATCATATTGTGTAAAATCTCAAGGCTTTCACAGACATGTCAGCGTGATTTCCTATGATTTCTACAGTATGTCAGCCTGACACAAGGAGAACGGAGCGTTCTCATCCCCTGGTCTCCATGGTAACCTCCCTCCCTGCCCCTGTTTGTGTTCCAGAGGGAAATGGTGTATACATCTAGAGAATCCTCCCCCACCCGTCGCCTCAACACCCTACCCTCCTCTTCCGCCTCCCCCACCTCGGGCTCCCCGTCCCGCTCACGCCTCTCCTACAGCGGAAGTCGCCCCCCGTCCTTTGCCGGGCCGGGACAACACCCTCAGCACCAGCAGCCCCAGCACTCCAAGCACCCCCAGCACTCCCAGCACCCCCACCACCCCTCGGCTGCCCACGGCCCCAACGTAGGCATGTCCCCCTCCCCGAGCGCCATCCTGGAGCGCCGCGACGTCAAGCCCGACGAGGAGGTGTCTGGGAAGAACATGGTCCTGATGAAGAACGAGGGTCTGTACGCCGACCCCTACAGCCTGGTGCATGAGGGCCGCCTCAGCATCGCCTCCACACAGTCCCTGGCCGCCATCGGAGACCCTTTCGGCTTCCCCGTGTCTGGGGGTCTGTATCGCCGTGGCTCTGTGCGCTCCCTCAGTACCTACTCTGCCGCCGCCTTGCAGGGGGAGCTAGAGGATGCCCTGTACAAGCCTGGGGGTCCCCTCTACGCTGATTCCTACTCCTCAGCCACACTGGGCATGGGCTTCCGTATGCCCCCCTCATCTCCACAGAAGATCCCTGACATGCAACTGAGTCAAAGAGACTCGTACTCAGGCTCCCCCAGCAGAGCCTCCCCTGTCAGGCAGAGCTTCCGCAAGGACTCAGCCTCCTCTGTGTTTGTGGAGAGCCCCAAGTCCAGGCCCAGCTCCAGCTCGGACCCTCTGTGTCTGCAGGCTGGGCCAGGGATGCCTGGGTTCAGCTCCCCACTGCCTGGACAAGAGTCTGACTCCAGGTGAGTGCTGTACTGGATGTGTGTCTGTCTGTGTGTGTGTGTGTGTGTGTGTGTGTGTGTGTGTGTGTGTGTGTGTGTGTGTGTGTGTGTGTGTGTGTACAGTATGGGGTGTAATGATGTGATGTCATGTGATGTGTTATGATATGCTAGTCCCAATTCTTCCTGTCATATTGTTTCCATAGTTTAAATATTAATGAGAGCTATGTGAACAATACGACAGGAACCATTAAGGCTGATATGCATGTGACCTCTTTTGTGTGTGTTTTTCTCAGAAGACAGTGGCTCTGTGTGCAGAGGGCATTGTAAAGATATGATATGATGATCTATGTAATATGTGTATGATACACGTGTGTGTGTGTGTGTGTGTCTGTGTGTCTGTGTGTCTGTGTGTGTGTCTGTGTGTGTGTGTGTGTGTGTGTGTGTGTGTGTACGTGTGTACGTGTGTGTGTGTGTGCGTGCGTGTGTGTGTGTGTGTGTGTGTGTGTGTGTGTGTGTATATATGTGTGTGTTTATCACAGGGATCGCATGGAGCGCATGGAGCGTATGGAGGCCATGGAGAAGCAGATAGCCAGTCTGACAGGCCTGGTGCAGAGTGTACTGACCAGGGCACCGGACAGTGACAGCACGTAAGATCCTTAGATAGACCCCCCCCCAATCACACAGACAGATCACAGACACATCAAACAACTTTATCATCTAACACTATAACAGTACGAGCACAGAAAACACAGCACTGGGAGGATATCGTTTTCCTACACTAGTCACATTTACAGTAGCACAGATGTATTAGAACTGTAACTGACCTGTTCTGTATTTTGTGTAGCTCATTCAAACAGTTCATAAATATGTAGTAGCACAGCATCATTATGTAAGGGACCAACATTGTGGGCAGTATAATATAGTTAGTGTACGACTGTACAAGTACATTAATAGAAGAAGGATGTTGGCAGGAGCACTGTAATTGCTTTCACTTAAGGAAAGTACCGCATGAAGCAGTGTACAGGAATGTACTAGTATACAAGAACATGAGTTATAATGTTTTGGCATGAGCCCATTCTGTAATTGCCTTGCTCTTTGGAGAGTGAAGATTTTAATGCAGTGCACTACACGTAGCAAATAGGTACATTAGCATGGTACAGGTGTTGGCATTAGCTCTGTAATTGCCTTGCCCTGTGACCGTTGATCCTCAGATGCGGCCTACTGCGTCTCTGCATGATGGCGGGCTGCCCTCCGGACGAGGGGGCGGAGTTCTCACGGCCCTTCCCTTTCTCTTCCAGCGAGAAGACCGAATCCAACAGTGACGGCTCCGCCACAGGAAGTGAGTACCGCTCTCTAACCCAACGTCTCTTAGCCGTTCACTAGTACCACTCCATAACCAACACCTCTTAGCTGGTTCACTAGTACCACTCCCTAACCAACGTCTCTTAGCTGTTCACTGGTACCACTCCCTAACCAACGTCTCTTAGCTGGTTCACTAGTACCACTCCCTAACCAGCGTCTCTTAGCTGTTCACTAGTACCACTCCCTAACCAACGCCTCTTAGCTGTTCACTAGTACCACTCCCTAACCAACACCTCTTAGCTGTTCACTGGTACCACTCCCTAACCAACGTCTCTTAGCTGTTCACTGGTACCACTCCCTAACCAACGTCTCTTAGCTGTTCACTAGTACCACTCCATAACCAACACCTCTTAGCTGGTTCACTAGTACCACTCCCTAACCAACGTCTCTTAGCTGTTCACTAGTACCACTCCCTAACCAACGTCTCTTAGCTGTTCACTGGTACCACTCCCTAACCAACGTCTCTTAGCTGTTCACTAGTACCACTCCCTAACCAACGTCTCTTAGCTGTTCACTGGTACCACTCCCTAACCAACACCTCTTAGCTGTTCACTAGTACCACTCCCTAACCAACACCTCTTAGCTGTTCACTGGTACCACTCCCTAACCAACGTCTCTTAGCTGTTCACTAGTACCACTCCCTAACCAACGTCTCTTAGCTGTTCACTAGTACCACTCCCTAACCAACACCTCTTAGCTGTTCACTGGTACCACTCCCTAACCAACGTCTCTTAGCTGTTCACTAGTACCACTCCCTAACCAACGTCTCTTAGCTGTTCACTAGTACCACTCCCTAACCAACGTCTCTTAGCTGTTCACTAGTACCACTCCCTAACCAACGTCTCTTAGCTGTTCACTGGTACCACTCCCTAACCAACACCTCTTAGCTGTTCACTTGTACCACTCCCTAACCAACGTCTCTTAGCTGTTCACTAGTACCACTCCCTAACCAACACCTCTTAGCTGTTCACTAGTACCACTCCCTAACCAACGTCTCTTAGCTGTTCACTAGTACCACTCCCTAACCAACGTCTCTTAGCTGTTCACTGGTACCACTCCCTAACCAACACCTCTTAGCTGTTCACTAGTACCACTCCCTAACCAACACCTCTTAGCTGTTCACTGGTACCACTCCCTAACCAACGCCTCTTAGCTGTTCACTAGTACCACTCCCTAACCAACGTCTCTTAGCTGTTCACTGGTACCACTCCCTAACCAACACCTCTTAGCTGTTCACTGGTACCACTCCCTAACCAACGCCTCTTAGCTGTTCACTTGTACCACTCCCTAACCAACGCCTCTTAGCTGTTCACTAGTACCACTCCCTAACCAACACCTCTTAGCTGTTCACTAGTACCACTCCCTAACCAACACCTCTTAGCTGTTCACTGGTACCACTCCCTAACCAACGTCTCTTAGCTGTTCACTGGTACCACTCCCTAACCAACGCCTCTTAGCTGTTCACTGGTACCACTCCCTAACCAACACCTCTTAGCTGTTCACTAGTACCACTCCCTAACCAACACCTCTTAGCTGTTCACTGGTACCACTCCCTAACCAACGTCTCTTAGCTGTTCACTGGTACCACTCCCTAACCAACGCCTCTTAGCTGGTTCACTGGTACCACTCCCTAACCAACGCCTCTTAGCTGTTCACTGGTACCACTCCCTAACCAACACCTCTTAGCTGGTTCACTAGTACCACTCCCTAACCAACACCTCTTAGCTGTTCACTAGTACCACTCCCTAACCAACACCTCTTAGCTGTTCACTAGTACCACTGTGTGGGCAAACAACAGTATATTAAACCTTAGGCATTGTGTCAGATTTTGCACCAGATTCTGATAACCCTTCACTGCTATTCAGTCAGGTTTGGTTGAGTATAGTTCTATCCATTTTCCATATATGCTTGGGTTAGGCCGGTGTTTATCTCCCCATTTGATGTTGTCAGTTTCTCCAAGTCAGATTCTGCTTTCCTGTACAGTGTGTGTTGAAGCATAGGTTAAGTGTGATGTCTCCTTTGACCTTTCTGCAACCCTAGATAAAAGCATTTCCTCCGTCTCCATCCCTCCGTCTCTTTGCTCTTGCTCTCTCTAACATCTCTCTCTCTCTCTCACTCCCACCTAGTTCCTCTCTTCTCTTTACCCCTCTCTCTCCACTGCTTCAAAAGCGTCAGTTTGGCATAAGTGCGTCCCCCAGAGACTGATTTTCAATGGCCAGGCCCTTCAAAGGGCCAGCAAGGGGACACACCATCCTTTGAAGCCTCTCCTTGCCCTGAGTTTATGCCAAATACATATATAAACCCCTAAAATGAGTCATTTCTCTACTACAGTCAGTAGAGGAGGTGTATTGGAGTCTTCGTTTGAGAAATGTCAACTTTGAACATTTTCCCCAATCTCCCAACTCTCTGTTCTCTCTCCCTCTTTTGGTTTTTGGTAACCGGCTCACTGCTTCTATATTTCAGCTGGACGGCTGAAGCGGAAAGGTAGTTCCTCTCTCCTCCCTGTCTTTATCTCTCTGATCTGATCTCTCATCTCTCAGCCCCTGTGTGGGTGTCTGTGGTGTTGTCACACCCCTGGTGTACTGTAGGTGGCGTTGCATCTCTCTTCCTGTGCCCCCCCTCGTTGGTCACTCAGAGGCCAGGTCCCTCCCCATTCTGTCATCCACTGCTCTCTAATCCCCAGCTTGTCTCTGGTCCTGTCTGGTGCTTCCCCTTCTCACCATCCTGCTGAATCGACACTTGTTCAGGCATCTGAGATTCAGAAGGATAATGCTCTCATGGAGTGAATGAACTCTTCTCCTCCTGTTTGTTTTCAGTGAAACTCACCGTTTTTTTCTGTCTGATAACTGAGCTGGGATTCTGTACCTGTGGTCTCATTCCTTAGCATGCAGTAGTGCAGAAGACTTCTGTGTGTTTGTGTTTGTGCGTGTGCGTGTGCGTGTGCGCGCGTGCGTGTGCGCGTGCGCGTGTGTGGGTGTGGGGAAGTGCTTGCGTGCTTGCGTGCATGTGTGCCTGTGTGAGCGTGCCAGGGAGAGTGAGGCCTGATGGCCATAATCACAAATGATATACAGATACAACATCTGTATGGTTTTCCCTTTGTATCACATAACTGGATGGAGACTGAATGTAATTCTCTGTGGAACACTATAGTAATAGACGTGCACACACCACTCCCAATGTTTTTTTTAGTGGTCTGTGAATATTTGCTGTTTTTTGTAGTGTGTGTGTGTGCGTGCGTGCGTGCGCGCGTGCGTGCGTGTGCGTGCGTGTGCGTGCGTGTGTATGTCTGTGTGCAAATGTCATACAGCACAGGGACTAATTTAATTTCCCCTGACCTCACTCTGAACCCTGACCTCACTCTGACTCCTGCACCGTTCTGATTGATAGCTCTGACGCCATCTGCCCCGCTGGCTCTGATGCCACCTCCCTGCAACACCACCCCGGCTCCCTCCGTCAGCAAGCTGCAGATGCAGCTCCATCTACACGACCTGCAGCATAACGCCACTGACCTGCGCAAACAACTCTCCCAGCTGCGCAAGATGCAGGTTAGGCGCCTCAAGTGTGTTACTCAAGTGTTACTCAAGTGTACATTCAGAGGAACCTCTAACGAGACAAAACTATAACTTATAACAAGCAATATTACGTATTGTGGTGTCTGCTGCACATCTTGATTATTAGTCATATTAGAAATGCAGGGATGTGCATTTAAATATTATCTGTTCATTTGCCTTGTTGATTGTTTACCAATCTTGTTTCGACATCATGCCTTTATAGTACCCACACATTAATAAGATGGGTTTTTTTCTGACACATTGAGGCCATAGTATGCTTCAGGATATTTGTGATGAAAGATAAGAAAAGATAAGAAAGAAAGATGAAAGTTATGTTATGAAGTAAACATTTCAAGGCGTGGTCTTCTAGTTCCGAACCAGTGGAAATGGACGTAACATCAGATAAAAGAGAGAGAAAAAAAGAGAGAAAAAAAGAGAGAGAAAAACGGCACAAAAAGATTAAAGGAGATGATGAGATTTCCAGTGTTTTTCTCTGACTCCCCAGTCCCCACTGTATCCCCACTTCCTCCTCCTGGCTAGAGGATGATAAGTTAAAATTGATATCTTCATTGTTGCAATGAAGAGAGGAAATAATCACCAGGTCTGAACATGTCTTACTCCCAGAGGAGCAGATGAGCTGGTTATAGAGGTGTCTAAAAACAGGATATAAGAGTGGAGTGGTAAATTTGAGCCAAATGCAACACCCTGTGATGAGAGCAGATAGGTAATCCCATGCATTTACCTGTGGGTGTACCCAAGCGTGATCCCCTACCCTTTGACCCACCCTGTTACCCATGGCAACGGCCAGAGGCTTGAATAATTCATGCTTTTCATGAATTATGCAGAGCGATGGAGTAGGAGAGAAAGGGTGAACAAGAGAGAGGAGTCCTAATGCAGAGAGATAAACAGAAAGAAGGAGAATAAAGAGCTTCTGTCATTAGTCATGTTTTTTTAATGTACAGCACTGTACCACTCCCACGGAGCAGACAGTATGCAGTGCTGAACATCGCTTGTGTTTCGTTTCATCTCTTCCAACAAAAAAGCAAATCTATTATTAATTTCCCTTGCTAAACAGGTGCTTTGGGACATCTCTGGTCAGGTCATCTCTGGGAGCTTGTGTTACATACGTCCATTAGACAGTATTAGAACGTATTTTCATTCATACTGCTGCATGTGTATTGACTGTTCTCCTCAAGGGCATACAAGCAGTAAGACTCAATGGTCCCACAAGTACAATTGTCTCTGATCACACACGCACACGCACACGCACACGCACACACACACACACACACACACACACACACACACACACACACACACACACACACACACACACCACCACCACAGGCTCCATCAGCGGTGGCTAATCACATTTTGTGAGCAGGGGAGAAGGGTTGGCTAAGACAGATAAAAAGGATAGAGCAATCGACAAAAACACTCATATTGAAACTGCACACTCTCACACACACACACACACACACACACACACACACACACCACACACACACACACACACACACACACACACACACATATGCAGCCAAGGACAGGTCAGCACATCCTCATGCACATATCAACACATTACTAGACAGAGAAGGACGTGGTCCAAAAGAACGCACACAGTCAAGGACAGGACAGGATAGTATACACAAGACCCGTAAATCATTGATGCCAATCCTGAAAAGCTCCTCAGGCAGCAGTAATTCTTTCTTCTTTTGAAGATGCTGCCAACCTGCGATCGCTTTATTATTTTAAAAGTTCATGAGTTCCACAAGCATCGCTCAAGGCAGACCTACCTCAGGTGCATAATTCCACCCAAACTCTGTGAAGGTTTATTCTCAAAAACACATTCATAGTATCATGAGAAAGCATCAGTATCCTTGTAACCATCTAACCATACTGTGTGTGTGTGTGTGTGTGTGTGTGTGTGTGTGTGTGTGTGTGTGTGTGTGTGTGTGTGTGTGTGTGTGTGTCTGTGTGTCTGTGTCTGTGTGTGAATGCGTGTTCAGATCCAGAACCAGGACTCGGTACGGACGCTGCTGAAGCGGACTGAGACGGAGCTGAGCGTGCGCGTGAGTGACGCCTTGAGGAAGCAGGAGGACCCTCTGCAGAGACAGCGCCTCCTGGTGGAGGAAGAGAGACTCAAATACCTCAACGAGGAGGAGCTGATCATCCAACAGCTCCAGTCAGTATTGCACAGCTCCGTTCAGATGCATGGAGTTGGCTGGATATGTATTGGCTGTACAAAGGCAGTAGGCCCGTCACAGTCATACTGATAACAATCTGAAGACATCTCAGGTTACCAGACACCATTCACCATAGTAAACGGTCTGGAACTTCATCTGAGTGGACTTTCTTGAATAAATCATCGGGCTCATTAGATCATGTCGTTAATCCATGTTCGTTATTAACCATTGCTAAAAGCCATTTTATTTAATTTAATTATTCATATGATTTTGATACGCCATATGGCTGGAGGCTGATTTATCAGACGTCGTTAAGTTTCATTTTCATTAGTGGGTTAGCTCAGCGAGTGAATGTGTGTGTGTCTGTGTCTGTGAGTGTGAGTGTGAGTGTGAGTATGTGGTTCTATTGCCTTCTCCCACACACACACACACGCGCACACACACACACACACACACACACACACACACACACACACACACTACAGTGGGGTTGTAGCAGGCAAACACCATGAGGCCATCAGCTTAGATTTGTAGCTGTATAAAATCGCTGTTGCTATATTTTGGTTGTCTATGAATAAAACAGTAGTGTAGGGCTACTGCATTATAGCTGTTGAGTAATGTAGTTCTATACTGTAGTTAATCTCAGTCCTACTGTTTACAGTTTAATGACGAATGTCTAATACTTAATTCAAGATTTAATTGATGGTTAATTAATGGTTTCACCTCTTTCACCCTGACTGAGTGTGAAGTCAGTAAGGTTGTGGTGTGAGGAATGTGAAAGTGTGTGAAAACCTAGTGTTAACCCCAATAAGTCATTCACATTCACAACAAAAAAAGAGTATAAACAAAATAATATATAAACCTGTCTGCCTGCACTTACACAGTGACCTGGAGAAGTCAGTGGAGGACATCCAAACGGACTCGTCTGTCAATCACAAGCTGGTGACGGTCCAGGAGCTGGAAGAGAAGGCCACGGTTCTGAGGAAGCTGGGGGAAACGCTCACAGAGCTCAAGAGTGAGTCACTGAGTCACTGAGACACTTTAACACTAATCACTACCTCAGGCCCCCACTAACTGTCACTCACACGGAGCTAGTCACTCAAATAGCCTATCGCTGTCAAACAACCAGACATTACAATCTAACATTGAACATTTAAGCCGTTTAGCAGACACTCGTATACACACAAGTAGTAAGTAACAGAATCGACGATACATCAGTCATCGTCAGAAAAAACGTGGTCGAAGTCGCAATGCTATGTTCTATGTTAAACCTTACAATCTCATGAAATTGGAAAATTGAAATGATGACATTACGTTTGTCATGCTCTGTAAACAGATATGTTTTAAGTCATAAACATTGGTTGATGTACTGAACCCCCTCTAGATCAGTTCCCCAGTCTGCAGAGTAAGATGCGGGTGGTGCTGAGGGTGGAGGTGGAGGCTGTGAAGTTCCTCAAAGAGGAGCCACACAGACTGGACGCCCTACTAAAGCGCTGCAGGTCCGTCACCGACACCCTGACCACCATGCGCAGGTAAGATCCAACACACACAGACAAGTATTCTACACTGGATTTTGGAGTGAAAGTCATGTAAGTAAGTGCCTGGTGCATTTTTGGCTGTTCTGTGCAGACAAAACACAACAGCCTATCCTGACACCACTCTACTGTGTGTGTGTGTTTGTTGTTATTATTCCCAGGCAAGTGAACGAGGGAGTATGGAAGAAACAGGAAGACTTCTCCAGTCCCTCCTCTAAGCACGGCGAGGAGTTCCGGAAGAGTGCTGACTTTGATATCCCCACCAGCCCCCCTCAACTCAACCTCAACGACCTGGGGGGAGGCAGCAGCCTGTCCAACTGGAGCCCCCACTCCTCCAGGGACGGACACGGCCACGGCCACAGCCACAGCCACAGCCACGGCCACGGGAACCCCTCTGGCCTCCACAGGGACAACCATCCCCCTGTACCTCACAAGGGCCGGGCCCTGGAGGAGCTGGCCAGCCGTGCTGCCGCTGACAAGGCTGTGTCTGTGGAGGTTCGACTGGTACGCAACCCTTCTGTTTTCACTTCGTCTCTGTGTTCCTGTTCCATCTCTTGAGTCCTGAGTTCCCTGATGTGGCATTGGTTTGGCAGTGTTTCATGTAGAGTGGATATTATCGCCGGAGACTTTAATCATGCTGACCTGAAGGTAGTACTACCCAAGTTCTATCAGCATGTTAAATGTGCAACAAGAGGAGAAAAAACACTGGATAAGGTATACACCAACATCAAGCTTGCTTACAAGGCTAGACCGCTAGCTCATCTAGGCATATCTGACCATGTGTCAATCCTCCTGATCCCAGCCTACACTACCATGAGGAAAAGTGCTCCCATCACCACTAAGACTGTCAGAACCTGGCCAGCAGGGTCCGCTCCACTGCAGATCTGCCTAAATGACACCTCATGGCAGGAATATGAGCATGAGGACCTGGAACAGTTCACGTCGTCGGTTCTGAACCACATATTGAACTGCACCAACTCAGTCACCGTGGACAAACGGGTCCGGGTCTACCCCAACACGAAGCCATGGATGACTGGGAAGGTCCAAAAACTGATCAATGAGAGGGACAACGCCTTCTTCGCAGGGAAGGGCACACTGCTGTACAGCACCACCAGGGCTAACCTAAAGCGCGGCATCCGGGAGGCCAAGGCAGACCACAGAGAGAAGATTGAGGAATGCTTCCTGAGCAACGACTCCAGGCGGGTGTGGCAGGGGGTTCAGCACATGACAAACTTCAGAGCCAACAGGCTCACAGCCGCAGAGGACGACCCCCTGCTGGCGGAAAAGCTGAACTCCTTCTACGCCCGGTTCGACGAGGGGCGAACGGAGGTAACCACAACACAAACACCACTCTCTCCAGCTCTCAGCAGCCTCACCCTCACAGAGCATGAAGTGAGACGCGTGCTGAAGGCGGTGGACCCCAGGAAAGCCTCAGGGCCGGATGGCGTCCTGGGACGGGTGCTGAGGGACTGCGCCGACCAGCTGGCCGGGGTTTTCACCAACATCTTCAACCAGTCCCTGTCCCAGGCCACCATCCCACCCTGCCTGAAAACCTCAACTATCATCCCAGTCCCGAAGAAAAGCACGGTGAGCTGCCTAAACGACTACCGCCCGGTGGCACTCACACCAATCATCATGAAGTGCTTCGAGAAACTAGTCCGGGCCCACATAGTCACACGCCTCCCGCCCAACCTGGATCCATACCAGTTCGCCTACAGAGCCCACAGGTCCACAGAGGACGCCATCGCGACGACTCTCCACTCCACTCTATCCCACCTGGAGAGGGGAAACAGCTACGCGAGACTGCTCTTTGTGGACTTCAGCTCTGCCTTCAACACCATCCTTCCAGACAGGCTAGTGACCAAACTACTAGACCTGGGACTATCACACTCTATATGTGCATGGATCAAGGACTTCCTGTCCGACCGCCCCCAGAGGGTGCGGGTGGGCTCCCACACCTCCACAGCCCTCAGACTCAGCACTGGGTCCCCCCAGGGCTGCGTGCTAAGCCCCATCCTCTACAACCTCTACACCTACGACTTCACCCCCGTCCACCCCAGCAACTCCATCGTAAAGTTTGCAGACGACACCACCGTGGTGGGCTGCATCTCGGGGGGGGACGAGGCGGCGTACAGGGATGAGGTAGAGCAGCTGAGCAAGCTGTGCAAGGTTAACAACCTGCTGCTGAATCAGTCAAAGACCCAGGAAATCATCGTGGACTTCAGGAGGAAAAAATCTGAGGTCCAGCCCCTGCTAATCGACGGAGAGAGCGTGGAGAGAGTCTCAACCCTCCGATTCCTGGGGGTGCACATACAGGATGACTTGTCCTGGAAGAACAACACAGCAGCCATCATCAAGAAGGCACAACAGCGGCTCTACTTCCTGAGAGTCCTCAGGAAGGACCACAACAAGCAGGAGATACTGGTGGCCTTCTACCGCTGCGCAGTGGAGAGCATCCTCACCTACTGCATCTGCAACTGGTTCTCCAGCTGCACAGCCGCAGAGAGAAATGCGCTACAGAGAGTCGTGAGAACAGCCCAGAAGATCACCGGCGCCCCCCTCCCCTCTCTGGAAGAGCTGTACAACACACGCTGCCTCAGGAAGGCCTCCAAGATCTCCAGAGACCCATCCCACCCTGGGTACGAACACTTTGCCCGGCTGCCCTCGAAAAGGCGGTACAGGACCATGGCCGCAAGGACAAACAGACTGAAGCTCAGCTTCTACCCCAGGGCCATCCAGGCCCTGAACACAGCAAAGACCTAGGTTCTGGGCCCTGGACAGTCTGGACGGATTGATGGCAGCTGCTGGATTGAAAAATCAGGTGTAGTGCTGAGGCACAAATGTGTACATTTCAAGCCTGCAAACTGCGACACTTTAAATGAATGTGCAATAACACTATGTGCAATATGACAACCCTAGTCGTTTTATCTGTACAGTATAGTATAGTGGATAGTGTACATAGCCTTTATTTATGTAAACCAGCTCCTTTCCCTTCTTGTTTTTTTTCTTTTTTTTTCTTTCCTAGCACCAGGGGAGCCACCCCTCCCAAATTTCGTTGTTTGGTACCTGTACTATAGCAATGACAATAAAGACCATTCATTCATTCATTCATTCATTCATTCATATAGCATTTGCTTGCCTGGCAAACATGTCTGTGTCTGTTTCTGTGCATACACTCGTATATGTTATACAGTACCTCTATATGCAGTTGGGCATTAGTGGTGGCTGTGGCTCAGGAGGTAGTGCCGGCGTCTAATAATCACAAGGTTGGCAGCTCAGCGGTTCGACGTCCTTGAGCAAGGCACTGAACCCCTAATTGCTCCAGGGTTGCCGTCTATGGCAGACCCCTTGTCTAGAGCGCAAAATACCAAATTCCAACAATTGAATTCCAAAGTTGATTGCATGGCAATAAAAAATGATCATAAATTGTTATTCCAGGCGGCGGAGCGGGACTGGGAGGAGAAACGGGCCAGTCTGACACAGTACAGCGCTCAGGACATCAACCGTCTGCTGGAGGAGACCCAGGCAGAGCTGATGAAGGCCATCCCAGACCTGGACTTTGCTGCCAAGCAGATCAAATCTGTCTCCAACACGCCCTCTCCGAACCCCCAGAGTGTCACAGCCACGCCCGAGCACCGCGTCAACAAGCCCCAGCACGCCATACACAAACTGTCGGGCAAAGAGACTGGCTCCAGACGGGGCTCCGGTAAGACCACTCCTAAGTTTACCCAGTGCACACTTCAGTTACCCAGGGTTAGAGATAGTGTTTTTGGGTCACCGATGAATGTTATTATCACAGTGTTGGAAATAGTGTCAGTTTGGATGTTCATGCTGTATGTCTCTCTCTCCTGTCACGGGTGCCCATGTGACTACCATGCCCGCCAAAGATGCAGAGCTGACGGTGGCTAGGTATCGCACAGAGAAACCCTCAAAGTCGCCTCCTCCCCCGCCACCACGACGCAGTTTCCCGTCGTCCCCCGGCCTGACCACCCGTAGTGGAGAGCCCCTAATCCCTGGCAAGAGCATGAAGGTGGCTGTAAGTTGGCATACAGTACATTTACACTCACACACTCACGCACAGTCATGAATTCACTTCCGTACGTTTCTCTGTGTGTGTTTGGGTGTGTGCGTGCGTGTGTGTGTTAGAAGTCCGAGTCAGAGGAGTCAGAGGGACAGAAACCCCATGTGAAGCTGCGGCGGACCGTGTCTGAAATGCCTCGTCCTGCCTCCACCCCTCCTACACTGGCCTCCGGGGAGAAAGAGGACACGGAGGAGGACAGGATCGCTGCTGAACTGGAGGTACTGTTCTACTAGACGCAGTAGCAGAACTTGGTTGGTTGGTTGAAATGATGTGACTAGAAGTGGTACAGGTTCGATTGTAGGTTCGATGGTGGGTAGCTACACACACTCTGCTGAAAAAGTAGATTCGCCTCCATAACTTACCTTTGGGAATGGACACACACAGACACACACACACACACACACACAGACACACACACACACACACACACACACACACACACACTGGAGGCCTCATTAACACTGACAGATTGCTGTTCCAGAGTGGAAGGTCAGGCCAAAGCAGCAGGTGCCATATGCCCTTACTGCCCCTGGCCTTCTCACTTGGAGAGCCCAGAGATCACACAGCTTAATGATACACACCACCACCCAGGGCTTACAGATCATCACAGCCAGGACAGATGGACCCTAATGGATCGTTGGGTTGTGTTTGTGAAGCCCTGCTTGCCATTTGGTGGGGGGAAAAAAAAATTAAAGCTCCGATTTTGGGTGGTTTTATACAGACCAATTATCATCATGTTCACTATGACATTTCGATTTACTTAACTTAATTTAACCGCTATTTATATGATGTAAAATGCCCCCTCCCCCTCCCCCAGCTGTTTCAGAGAGCTCCCCTCAGGCTCAGCCTGTCCCCCTCCCACACCCTGCCCTGTACCCCCTGCAACAGGACCAGCATACCCCCCTCCAGCCTCGACCTGTGGTCCTCAGGGGCCTCGGGCACCAAGGTAATGCCCAGACCAGGGCTGCTGCTGTGGACTGCTGCCTCCTGGGGCTACCCCCCCACCCCCCACCCCTCTTCCCCACACACACCACACAAACCCACATACCTCCTTACCCCCTAAACACACTCCGGTCAAAACCTAAAACACACTCCCAACCTCTTACCCTGAGCTCTAGCCACACTACTCACCACAGGGTCTCCTACGACAGCAGCTGGTCACCAGAGGACATGTGTAATACCGAGGCTCTTTCTGTGTGGATGTGCATGTCCGCCGTGAGCTGTCTGCTGCGTTTAAGCCCTTCCCTGAGAGACAGAGA
This sequence comes from Nansenia antarctica, assembly GCF_963989245.1. Classification (NCBI taxonomy): domain Eukaryota; kingdom Metazoa; phylum Chordata; class Actinopteri; order Argentiniformes; family Microstomatidae; genus Nansenia; species Nansenia antarctica. The sequence goes on from NC_137675.1 coordinate 69,480,342, forward strand.
AAGAGATTGGAGGGGGAAAACATCCTCCCTTCCCTTGGTATCACTGTTGTTGGGAAAGGAGACCACACTGCTAGGGTCTGAAATGCAGCCCGTAGGTCTTGCACTTCCTCCTTCCTCCGTCCTTTACCAGAACACCCCCCCGAATACACCGTTTCCAGATGCTGTTTGTACCAGGACACAACAAGCAATTGACCTCACCCCAATGTTAAGAAGGAGCATACCACTGACACAGTTGCTTAGTAATGCATCAGTCCCTCACAGACACGTACCGTACTGACACTGTGACTTGTGTGTTGTTTTGCAGTGCATGGTGTGTTTACATGCGAGACTGTGAGTGTGTGTGTGTGTGTGTGTGTGTGTGTGTGTGTGTGTGTGTGTGTGTGTGTGTGCGTGTGCGTGTGCGTGTCTGTGTGCGTGTGTGTGTGTGTGCATGTGCGTGCACGTGTGTGTATATATAAAGTTGTGAAACTCTACTACACTGTGTCTATCAGCTGTCCAGAGCGTCGCTGGGCTGCTCTGGCCTACATTGGGAGCAGGGCAGAATCAGATCAGACCATAGTGTCAGCAAACTGGCATCAGACTCCCAGGTAAGAGACTGACACACTGATATAGGCCTTACAGTGTGTTTACTATAACTAATAACTGATACATTAATCTGGATACAAAGGGCCATGTCATACTGTACAGGGAATCATCATATTCAATTATTATTATTATTATTATTATTAGTAGTAGTAGTAGTAGTAGTAGTAGTAGTAGTAGTAGTAGTAGTAGTAGTAGTAGTAGTAGTAGTAGTAGTAGTAGTAGTAGTAGTAGTAGTAGTAGTAGTAGTAGTAGTAGTAGTAGTAGTAGTAGTAGTAGTAGTAGTAGTAGTAGTAGTAGTAGTAGTAGTAGTAGTAGTAGTAGTAGTAGTAGTAGTAGTAGTAGTAGTAGTAGTAGTAGTAGTAGTAGTAGTAGTAGTAGTAGTAGTAGTAGTAGTAGTAGTAGTAGTAGTAGTAGTAGTAGTAGTAGTAGTAGTAGTAGTAGTAGTAGTAGTAGTAGTAGTAGTAGTAGTAGTAGTAGTAGTAGTAGTAGTAGTAGTAGTAGTAGTAGTAGTAGTAGTAGTAGTAGTAGTAGTAGTAGTAGTAGTAGTAGTAGTAGTAGTAGTAGTAGTAGTAGTAGTAGTAGTAGTAGTAGTAGTAGTAGTAGTAGTAGTAGTAGTAGTAGTAGTAGTAGTAGTAGTAGTAGTAGTAGTAGTAGTAGTAGTAGTAGTAGTAGTAGTAGTAGTAGTAGTAGTAGTAGTAGTAGTAGTAGTAGTAGTAGTAGTAGTAGTATCGGTATTATTATTATTATTATTATTTTTATTTTATTTTTTTATATTAAGGGGTTGTTTAGATTTATGGGAGTGGTAGTTTGAATATGATTTTAATGTTAGGCTCCCTTTTTGTGTTGCAGGTACAGAGTGCAGCCCTGCCTAGTCCGATCCTCTCTCCAGTCCCCCGGATTGTGCTGACAGAGTGTGTGTCAGTTCCACTCTCTTCCACCGGGGGCTCTGTCAGAGACTTGACCCAGGACCAACATGTCCCTCCTAAAGTGGGCCAGTCACAAGAACAGACAAGTCCTCAGACATTCTCCCAGATCCAGGAAGTCACTAAGAGGAAGGATCCCATTGGACAGGCTCAGAGGAAGCCCCCCAGGAGGGAGCTGAGGATCCAGGAGTCATTTGAGACGGAGGGGGAGGAGAGAGAGACACTGGCTGTGGTGGTCACTGAGCTGGAGGTGATGGTGGTGTCTCCCCCTGAGGCCCTGGAGCTCCGCAGGACCGGGGCAGAGGGTCTGCAGACACTCACCCTCCCACCGCTCACTTCGGAGGCTAACGCTGACGTCCACCTGGGTGGGGGCCCACTCCTGGTGCTCTTCAGGGACACTGTAACAGTCCAAGAGGCATATAGACAACTGCACTCCCTGCTGGGCAGAGACGGGGGCTCGTCTAAGCCGGTGCCCAAACCCAGGGCAGGTCCCTCACACAGCAGCCTGGGCCGCAGCCCCAGGATCACACTCTCCCCAGAGCAGCAGGACTCTCTCAGAGAGGCACTGAGGGTAGGGATGGAGACAGGGGACAGGATCCTAACACTCCACAACAGCACTGGTACAGAGAGTGCTCCAGCTGCCCACCCAGAGCCCCAGCGGAGCTCAGCAGATCCTGCATCGGAACCCAATGACTCTGCCGGTTCTAAGGAGAGCCAGGCCAGGGTGGGCCAGAGCCCATGGACCCGGGGAGACGACATCCGCAGCAGCACCTACAGGAGGCTGGACAGCTTGGAGGAGACCATCCGCGAGCTAGAGAACACCCTTCTAGAGCTCAGTGGCCACCCCCCCACAGGGCACTTCTACCCCCAGATAGTCTCCACAGACACCCCCCCTGCAGAGGTTCCAGAGCCAGCCCAGACGCCCAGCACTCCAGTCTCAGAGACAAAGAAGCCCCCGGTCCCTCCCAAGCCCTGCTCCTTCACTCCCACCATGACCAAGGTCCATAACCTCCTCTGCCACGTAGGCTCTCCTTCTTGGAGGGCATGCACTCACCTCTCACTTTTTTTTCTCCTATCCTTTGGGCTTTATGTGTTGGGATTTCACTCTCCACTGAAGCTTTATAACATGAGGAGCTTTCTGTTGTCTCGCTGTTCCCTGATAAATCACATTGGCTAATATTTTCATTACAAATTGAAACCCTCAGCCAGCCACTGTCAACCCCTTAGCTGTCCTAAACTCTGAGAGGCACACAACACACACTCTCCTTCTCTGTTCTCTGATTAGTAATGTGGCTGCTGTCCCTTTGGGCAGGGGGTGGTTAATTATCTTTTCATTGATCTGCCCTGGCATCTGCTGTTTCTAGTCTGTAAAACCAGGGCAATTTCAATCTCTGTGACAATAAACTGTAATTTCTCTGCCTCTCTTTCTTTCTCTCTCTCCCCCTCTTTATGACACTGTTCTTGTCATCTTGTTCCGTGCCTACTCTCCTAACTGAAATCAATTTCCCAGTTACTTGCATCATCTATTGTTATAGCCTTTCCTTAAAGTCATTGATTGAAATGTGGAGATTTGTAACCAAATTGTTCTGGAGCTTAACATAGACACACGCTCTTGTTGTCATTATCTCAGGGTCGTACATTTGCACAGTTCCATACATCTCAGTCTATCTGGATATGGTGCAGTCACCCACAGAGGTGCATGCTGGGAGTTTATCACGTGTCACCTGTAGTGTAACACAGCTTGTAAAGCTTGCACAGAATGACAGAAATCATTGAATAATGAAGATGGACACAGTGAGAGGGGAATAGACAAAAGACATAAAAAAGAATGTGTGTAGCATGTGCTTCCAAGAATTCTCTGTGAGTAAGGACTCCCACGCAGGGCATGACTACCAGGCCTACCAGTGATCCCGTCATGGTGCATTTCTCCACAGCCAAGCCGCCGTGGAGAGGTCCCGCGGCATGGTGTGGGATTGCTGCCTTTTCACACGTTATTTCATCACCCCACTGTACTCCTGCCAGAGTCTCATTACTTAAATCAGATCCTGCATCCAGATTTACTATTCTATCTCTGCTAGCATGACACACTGACTGAGCTGGTTTATTTTGAGAAATGACAATTTTGGGCCCCATTTCAATTCCAACCAATTCAAGAATTAATTGAGTTTGTCAGGTTGGTTAGTGAATTTCAATTGAGCAATGCCCCGAAAATGCAATATCTGCTACAATTCAATGTCTAATTCCACAATCGATAGGACTTGACATCTCTCCTTTTAAGACTTTGGGAAATGCCCCTGTACTCAAATACACTGCTTCTATTCTCTGTCAGTGTTTGTGCGGGGTGGAGGTAGGTATGGTGTGTGACCGAGTGTGTATTGGTTTTTTGCGCATATTAGAGCTGGAGACGCTTGTCAAAAAAGATCATTATGCCCACTGCATCATAGGATGGAACCCGTGGTGTAGCCATGCTACGGAACGTCACTTTCAATTTCACATTTCTGCTTTGCCCTGTTAGTCAGGTCTTCCCTAGCGCTGCGGCCTCAGTGTAATGGTACAGTGAAAGTCAGTGGTGTGGATTGTGAAGAGCTAGTTTAGCGAGTCTCTAAAACCCATGCATGCACTCAGGGCCAGCAACCACTGGGGGGGGGGGGGGGGGGGGGGGGGTGATAGACTGGCTTACAGTGCAGGAGTCAGAGCTCCTATTGAGTTGATATGAGTCCATATTTAAGCTGTTTTAGGGAAAGGAAAGAAATAGGAATCCGTTATTGTCCATTGACACTCATACCCTCTCGTCCTCTCCTCTCCTCCCCTTTCTCTCCGTCTCCTTTTCCAGGGAGGAAACGCCGGCATGGGTAAAGTGCTCCACTCCTCCGCTGCCTCCAGACTGAAGCACTTGCAGCAGAGCAGCACAGAGAAGACTAAAGTAACCAAGAGGGAGGACTTCCTCAAGAGCCAGGGCCAGCAGCAGGTATCACTCTACTCTACTGATCACCCACTACCCCCCTGCCTGCACCTGACCTCTACCTGATACCTCACACGTCTGCACCTCTGCTATGCCCCCTTACAGAAATGCAGGTCCAGCAGTAAGGTAACCCTACTGTAATACTGAAGTATGGTACAGCACACCTTCTCTCCTTGGTGCTGTATCTGATTGTATTAGGTGTCTTAGTGGCGAGAGCTATCATGCTCTCCATAGGGTCGAGGGCAGGTTGACAGTGACAGGAAGACAAAGAACCTCCTCTACACAGGCTCACATTGAATGTGGGTGCAGACTGAGAGGACTCTGTGCATACTGAGAACTGACCAGTATACAGTTGTTGTTTTTTCCAGGCAATTCACATGGAAAGACTTGAGGCTATTATTCTAGGAGTACACACTGCACGGACTGGTAGATGTTATTCTCCTGTACCAGTGCACGTTCTCTAGTGGGGTCCTGGTCGATTTAAAGGGGGCCGAGGTAGTGGTGTTGTGGAGCGGGGACTTTAGGGGTTTTAAGGATGTTGGGACTCAACTCAGGGATGCGAGGGATCTCACGGGAGACTGGGAAATTGAACTGTTCAGACGTGTCCAAAGTAAAGCTGAGGGAAAATGTTCTCCTCTACTGCACTCAGGTTTCATGTCAATGGAAACAGCTTTGACATCACTGAAGTGCACCTAAAACTCTTTCTACACTAGCAAGCGTTTGACTGGGAATTCAGAGAGGGAGTGTGTCCTGAAGATGGAGAGAGGGAGAGATTCAGGAAGAGGAGAAGAGAAAGAGAGTGTGATGAAGCTTGGCCACCCTGGAGTGGTATAAGCACCGGAGGAATCTTTAATGCAGTCATTCCTTGGTCGAGGCTGAGGCTAATCAGTACCCAGTTGTGTCAGTGCAATCACTGATTATTCAATGAAGAGGACAGCTCTCCCCCTGTGCGTGCTGTTTAGCTCTCACGTTCTCACTCATTCCTCCATCTCTCTCTCTCTGTCTCTCTCTCTGTCTCTCTCATATTACTTTGTCTCTTTTTTCTTCCTCCTCTCAATCCACCATCCTTTTCATTCTCTTTCTTCCCCGTCTTACTGACTCCATTCTTCTCCTCGTCTCTCTCTCACACACACACTCTTTCTTTCTTTATCGCTCTTTCTCCTTGTTTTGATAGAGTAGTACAGGTGGAGTGGCTTCCCTCGCTTGCCCACTGAGAGGAAAATGAATCCCATTATTTGTCTGCAAACTGTTAACAATTACACTGAAGTCTGTGTGTGTGTGTGTGTGTGTGTGTGTGTGTGTGCGTGTGTGTGTTGTGTGTGTGTGTGTGTGTGTGTGTGTCCTCATCAAAAGGATAAAAAAACATACAATCTTTCTCTCAGCATGGGCACCAGTTAGGATAGCATCAAGCCAACAACAACAACAACAATAACAAAAAGACTAAAACCATTTCAGAGTGAAATTAAATGAATCGAAGCTTCAAGTTAATCTAGTATTGTCAACGGGCTCTTTTTATGGTTAAAACAGGACCATTTTAGATTCCCCCCACTTTAGAAGTCTCATCAACATTTTCAAATGCCTTGTACTGCATGTCCTATTATTTAGATTTTGATTTTTGATTTGATTTATTGACAAAAAAAATACAATACATAGGCATTTGTGATTGTCAGGGATAGAGCGATAAAGTCTGTGACTTGTTTCCGTCTCTGTCCCTGGTGTTAGAGGTCCACGAGGGGAAGGGGCCGTACCAACAGCCACTCCCATACAGTACAACAAAAGGAACAGACAAACGGGTCCTTGAATGTGCAAGACGAAGCGCATCAAAAACGATATATATTAATCCACCCTAGTGTGACCCACCTTATTACTCATAAAGTTTGAAGTGCCCCTTTAGATGCCCCACTCTACTGATGTTGTTGCTTTGACTGACACTCAGACATGCCCAGCATGGGTGTCCTCTCAACTGGGACCAGAGCTAAAGGTAAAGAGGTGTCCTCTCTTCTCCCCTTCCCTACGCAGAGATGACCCCTGACTCCTGACGCCACACTCCTGACTCCTGGCTCTCAGTGGCCATGATGACATTATCATTGGTGGAAACTCACTCTTGTTATGCACCAAGCCTGGAGGACTAGTTGAAGGATCCCTGTGTGTGTGTGTGTGTGTGTGTGTGTGTGTGTGTGTGTGTGTGTGTGTGTGTGTGTGTGTGTGTGTGTGTGTGTGTGTGTGTGTGTGTGTGTGTGTGTGTGTGTGTGTGTGTGTGTGTGTGTGTGTGTGTGTGTGTGTGTGTGTGTGTGTGTGTGTGTGTGTGTGTGTGTGTGTGTGTGTGTGTGTGTGTGTGTGTGTGTGTGTGTGTGTGTGTGTGTGTGTGTGTGTGTGTGTGTGTGTGTGTGTGTGTGTGTGTGTGTGTGTGTGTGTGTGTGTGTGTGTGTGTGTGTGTGTGTGTGTGTGTGTGTGTGTGTGTGTGTGTGTGTGTGTGTGTGTGTGTGTGTGTGTGTGTGCGCGTGTTCTTGTGTATGTGCATGTCTGTGTGGTTAGTATGAAGTTCTGTGCCATTACACATAGGCTTGTTGCTACCAGGCGACGTGTTCAATCAGACTATTAACATTCAGAGAAAGTCCTTCAAATCACGGGATGTATGAGAACAGACAGTTCAAAGCCATGAATTCACTCCGTTTGCTTTGGCACAGATCAAGAAAGGCCATGACAATGTGAATCCTTTTCATACTCGATTTTCCATTTCCCATTTCGCCGCTTATTACTTCTGGCGGCAAAGCAAGCTAGTTAAGGTGCTGAGGGTTTTGGGGGTGAGAGTGGGTGGCGTGTGGTTCAAGTTCTCGTCCCAGGAGGCAATCTTTTGGCAGGCAGCGATGAGGAGCTTGTGGAGATGAGGGGAGGCTCTTTTGCTGCACTAACAGACCGGAATAAATGCGGCGGCCAGGCTTGAGAGGGTCTCCTCAGGCAGAAGGAACAGGCCCTGTCTTAAGGGAGCCCACCAGAGGCACTGGAGCTGCAACATAGCAGGTTAAAACCCTGGCAGGCAGATAGACAGACAGCAGAGCACAGCACAGCACGGCACGCACCTTCTCTTCAATCACACAGAACTTAAACCCCTCAATCTCCTCCCAAATTCCCTCCAAGTGCTTAACAGAGCCCAAGGAGAAGCTCAAATATTGTGGCTTCTTTTGAAACTGTGGAACTTTCCACATACTCTTGTTTAAAGGTTATGTAGAAAGGGAACTTTAGATCCATTTAGATTGTGCAGCTCTATTCTTAGTCATTATGAGAACCTGTTCCCTGGTGTGATCGTAAGAGACTTTTATTCATGAAGAAGTTGCCTAAGATAAAAACCAGGTCTATAGTCTCTTGCTCTTTCCCCATTCTCCTCTCTCTGACAAGATATTCAGGTGAAGGCTGGATCATAGCTTCACTGTACATCCCTTATCAACCGGGAACAAGCTTCGATGTTTAGACATGTGTCATCAGCCACTGACACCAGTTTGGGCTAATCACAGAGCTGGGGATCCTCACACACTGGTGTTCTGCCATAGCTCCGAAGCGTTTGGGACTGCCTGTCCTCTACCCACGCACTGTCACTGGGACTGCCACCTGCCTCCAGCCCTGCTTAGTGAGTGGGACTGTTGACAATGGCAGGAGACACACTTTATAGTTAGTAATACCCAACGTCTCATTGGTAGAACTGTGCCATCTACTGGTCCACTCCAGCATCACATGAAGATGAATGTGATGCTGTTCATTGAAGTGTTTTGAATTTTAATGACTTGATGTTCATTAAAAAAACGGTCAAAACAGAATGGACAACAACAGTGTACCCTTAACACCTCTGATGCATTTTCACTTTTCAGTTGTTGTTAGTATCCTGTTGCAAAGGATTGTTGTTTATTGTCGGTTTTGTCATTCTGTGTAGATGGCACTCTTGGCTAGCATCATGCATGCTGATACTAACCTGAATAACGGTTTCCTATGTTTGTCTCTTGTTCTCATCTCACCCCTCCCTCACCCCCCACCTCTCACCTCTCCACCCTCGCCTGCCTTTGTGTCTCTACACCTGTTCCTGGGGGGCGCCACCTCACCTACCCCGTCACCCCTGTGTGACCCTGTGCCCCCTCCGCACCACCTGGCCTGCCCCCCAACCTGCGCCTCTGTGACCCTGCAGCAGTGAGAGATGTGTCCCGGCCTGTCCTCTTCAGCCTCCTCCTCCACCTCAGCATCACTCGACTACAGAGCTGCACCACTCCCTATCCTGTACTCTTGCCCCAGCCAACACACCTTACAGTAGCTCCCCCCACTCTACCCCCCCCCCCCTCCTCCCCCTTGCCAAAGCTCTGTTGGTTGTCCTTCCCATACCTTCACACCTGCTACAGTGACTGACATTGCAACTCTCCACTCTGTGTGTGTGTGTGTGTGTGTGTGTGTGTGTGTGTGTGTGTGTGTGTCTGTGCGTGGGTGCATGTGTACAAGGTGAATATCTGTGTGAATGAAAAGTGCTGTAGGGGACAAGCCCCAGCATACCACTACCAACTATAAGAATGTACTCTCTTTTTCATTTCTCTTTTTTACCCTAAACCTTCGCAATCTCTCCCAATGTTCCTCCTCCTCTCCTCGTCCTCCTCCTGTTCCTCGTCTGTTTCGGGGGGGACCGTGCCTGTAGTTTTGGGGGAACAGTGGCAACAGCAGCAGTGGCGGTATTGAGCCCCTCCTCTCGGGCACCAGAGCTGCCAGTTTCTCAGGCCGTCTGCCCTCCGGCTCGGCTGTGTTCGCCCCTGGCCTGAGGAAGTATCCCCAGGAGGGGGCGCTGTCCTCCCTGACCGCCTCCTCCAACCAGGCCAAGGCTCTGCTGGCCAGCCTGTCGGCCACCAGCCTTAGTGCAGAGGCCCTGCTCCTCTCCTCCACCTTCCGCCACCACCGCCTCCTCCGAGAGCAGCGCACCAACTCCAACTCTCTGCCACTGGCCAACGGCCGCTCCCCCTCAGCCACCCCCTCCTCCTCCTCCTCCTCCACCTCCCCCACCTCCACAACCCCCACCCCCTCCCCCTCCTCCCCCACCCCCCTGACCTCCATCACCCTCTCCTCCCTGTGCCTCAAGCCCTCTGGCCGTAGCCTCCAGTACTCCAGCAGCCACAACAGCTACAAGGAGCGCGGTAGCAAGACTTTGCCCAAGACCATCTCCCCCAGCAACTCGCAGTGAGGAAGAGGAGGATGGGGGGGGGCATGAGGAAGAGGAGGATCACATCCAAAAATGAAGAGGGAAAACAAGCACACTGGGATCTCCCTTGACCCCTCGAAGGCAAAGAGTGAAATGCAACAAATCGTGAGAAGTCCCATAATTCCTTTTCTTTTTTGGTTCTCATTATGTTTCTCTTCGCTGCTTGGCCTCCCTTCTGGACCACGAATCTTCACATATCTATAGAATACAATAATTGAAATAAGCCATTTTCGCGGAGCCACAGTGCACTCCTACTTGGACAGCTCTTCTCTCCTGGTGTGTCCATGGTTCCTCTGCGGCTCTCCCACACAGTCGTACTGCCAGTTCCCCAGACAACGAGCACACAGATGGGCCTCCACTCCTACCAACTGGCTGGTCTTGTCTGAACTGGTCTGTGTGGACAGAGAAACAGTCCAATGTAATCCTCGGGCCATCGCACCATTTGCCAAATCTCACTTGATGGAACGTTAGTGGAGTAGATGTAATACATAGACTGTGTGACTTATATTATACGGAGTAGAGTTGCAATAATCAACAAGTGAGTACAGTAGTCGTGTGTTCAGAAGTATATCACTCATACTCATCACCTGGCAGAATGTGAACCTGTTCAGACCAAACAAAACAAATCAAGGTGGTGGTTTCTATTGTGGGACAGCTTCTATCTGTTATTTCAGGCTTATTGCATCACCTGTGTTGAACTCTAAACCGGTGCTATAGTTGTCCCTGTTTGTACGCACACATTGTAAAGAGATTACATGAATGAAAATGGTTCCTGTTCCCCAGCCCTAGCCCTCACCCTGTGTTGTGACTGTACATTCCACTGTCTGATACTTTATTTGTTGAGTGGTTCAGGGCCTCGTTTCTCTAATGTCTGGTCATCTTAATCTCTTTCTCTATGGCCCCACTGGAAGCATGACACATTTGTAATGGAGAGTTAGTCAGACAGAATGTAGTGGCAATACTGTAAACGCCAGGGACTACTTTTGCTGACAAGTTTACAGACATCATCTGATTTGAGGGCCTGCACAAAATCTAACCTTATGATGACCCTATTCTGGGGTTTTTTGGTATAATAATTCACAATGAGCACATTATATGAGCAGTATTAAGGTGCAACAGTAGATCTCTTTTCAAAAAATGCTTTAAGAATTTTAGGAGGTAAAGTGAAACGAGAAGAAAGGACAACAAGAATTGTCTGAACAATGGGTCCTAAAAGAATGTAGATGCAGTGTACAGTATATGACTAGTGTTTGACAATCAGGATGTATCCACACTAGAAGGTTCAAGGTTGCCCTGGCTACCCTGCATCACCTATTTACAATCCTCCCTCGAAACTCCTTTGAACAGGCCCAAGCACATATATAATTAATGCACGCTTTCACACACGCCAGTGTGTGTAACAAAGGTTGACCAAGCTTTCTTTTTAAAAAGCGTAATCTAATGTGTTAGATTGTCCATTGCTTTATATGACGAATGGCCACCATTTGATACACTATTCTGTTTGCTGCTGTTGTGTTCGACTTGAAAGGTACTACACTAAGGTTTAAAAGGCACACATAATAAGAAGGACAAACTAAGGCACAATTTTCTTCCGAAACAAGGGACCCAATATGAACAACTCTGTGTGTATCCTAGCTCAAGTCAACACCAACATTGACATTATCTGTGTACTTGTTGACAGCTGCTTTGTGTGATATTGTATGGAAGATGCATAATATTAGAAACATAAAAAAGACCTGCCAGCTACAGGGTTTATGAGTTTTGTCCCCTTGGACAACAGTGCTTACGCACATCGCCCACTGCACTTGTTATAGTAGAATTAAAAGCTTGATAGTGTTATTATAAGGACAAGATGCACTTGCATCAAAGGCATGTCAATGTTTTCCTTGCTGTGAAACTTCCACCAGTAACACTTCTGACGTTGTCCTTCTTCTGTGAAGTGTCTGTAACGCTGCCTAGGGGTTATGGCCGTGTGTTTGTCATAGACAAAGTGAACTCTTCAGTTGTTTGTGAAACGAAGATGAAAACAACTGCTAGTGGAAATTGTCATGGTCTTTATGTTTGAGGGCTGATTGAAAAAGGGATGATTCAACTGAGGATGATGCAACAGGCACAGAGACAGATGAGAGAAAAACTTTGTCTTGATGTGACAGTTTGAGAGGCTTTTTGATTAAAGTCCATTCTTTTTTCACTTTTCTCACTGTGCTGTCTTCGGGAGGGTTGTGTGGGAATTAAAACCGGCTTAAACAAGGTTCCCGCAGGACCAGTGGGTATCCTTTATGAATGCACAAAATCATCAATGTTGAAATTCCTACCTGGCAGGAATGTCTGCTTCTTAGAGCACCATGGATTCATCCGCAAGAACCCTCTGTAACTTTGGTGCAACAAAGGCATAGTTCTTGCACAGTCCGTCTTTGTCTCTGCAATGGTTGAATTGGGAATCAGCTGAAGGACCCTTGGTATTCTACACAACTTAGATCAGCGGCTCTAACAGCATAGTAAGCATTACATTGGCCTGCTGGTCTAAATATACAAACAGAGACACACACAAGTTGAGAGTGTTGTCAGACTGTGGCCGTGGCATTGCAATAAGCACACACCACTGTCCTATCAGTGTAAAGTGACAAGCTCACAGCCTTAGGCTGGCTGCATGGTAGCTATGCCAGGCCCAAACCCTGGGTTTTATAAAGTGTAGCCAAATGAAAGAAATTCACTTACTCATGCAGCTCCACACTCAAATCCATAACTCCCAGCGTTAGATTTGTTGCATTTGCATCTGTCAGGTGATGGGGGTGAAAGGAGGAGGTATTCATGCTTTGCTGCTTTTACCCAGAAAACTCCAAAATGAAAACCCCCAGATTTTGTGTGACTGCCTTTTGAAAAAACCTTCAGACTAGTGTTATTGGACTGAGATTTCAATATGGAGGAGTCTGAGAGAGGTTTATTGATAGCCGGCCTGAGGAGAGGATGTTGGAGATTCACAGTGAATGCCCTTGGCAATCAGAAAAAATACTTCATGCAAACT
>NC_137675.1:69498060-69510560 GCF_963989245.1 Nansenia antarctica
TAGAGAGACTCAACCTAGAGAGACTCAACCTAGAGACTCAACCTAGAGACTCAACCTAGAGAGACTCAACCTAGAGAGACTCAACCTAGAGAGACTTAACCTAGAGACTCAACCTAGAGAGACTTAACCTAGAGACTCAACCTAGAGAGACTTAACCTAGAGACTCAACCTAGAGAGACTTAACCTAGAGACTCAACCTAGAGAGACTTAACCTAGAGACTCAACCTAGAGAGACTCAACCTAGAGAGACTCAACCTAGAGAGACTCAACCTAGAGAGTGTATGTATAATATATAGCCTATATCAGTGTTTCCCAAACTGTGGGGCGCGGGGGTACTGCAGGGGGGGCGCAGAAATAATATGGGAGGGGGAAAAATGCACACACAAGAGCTGTAAACAAACACTGCTTGCTTAAGGTTACCATCAGGGGTGTTGTGGGCGTTGGATGATTTTATAATAAAAATGAGAACCTGAATGGAGCGCAGGCCATAAACTGTAACAGAGGCAGCGAGGGGGCGCGAGCCCAGGGGGGCTCCATTCACGTCATTGACGCGCGCTCTCCCTCCCCATCATTCCAGCTATCTAGCAGCAACAACAACAATGGATAAGTTTATGAAAGAGCCAGAAGCTAAACGAAAAGCGAAGGAGCCCATGACAAACGTCCCAAAGCCAAAGTCAAGAAAGTATGACGATACATACCTCTCCCTGGGCTTCACGTCTAATGTGGTCGGTGCGGAGGAACGACCACTGTCCTCTGTCTCAAAACTTTAGCGGCAGATAGCATGAAGCCTAGCAAGTTGAAACGTCACTTGGAGACCACACACCCGACTGATTTGAAGAAGCCCCTCGATTTCTTCAAGAGAAAACTCCAAGAATACCGTGGTCAGCAGAGCCGTTTCGTTAAAACAGCATCTGTTACGTCTAATGCTCAACTTGCCTCCTACAAAGTGGCATATCGTATCGCCCAGTCTAAAAAACCACACACCATCGCTGAGGAGTTAATACTCATTGCTGCGATAGATATGGTTTCACATATGATAGACGAGGCAACAGCCCAAAAACTCAAAGCTATCCCCCTATCAAACAACACTATTGCGAGACGCATCAATGACATCTCAGAAGACATGAAAGAGCAGCTTGTTGAGAAAATAAAAGACCAACGCTTTGCGCTCCAGGTAGACGAGGCCACAGATAGTAACAAGGACTGTCTGTTAATAGCGTATGTCAGACACATTGATGCGGAGGGTTTGAGCGAGGATTTGCTATTTTGCAACTATGTCCCAAACAGAGCAACAGCTGATGAACTGTTCAAAATCATAGACAAATACCTGAGTGAAGCCGATCTGAAATGGGAGGACTGTGTGGGGATATGCACCGACGGTGCCCAGGCCATGGCAGGAAAACGGGGAGGGCTCCAGACGCTCATCAAGCGCGTTGCACAGGGAGGCACTCGCGTCAAAGCAGCTGAGTCCAGAGTTGAATGACGTTTTGTCTGATGTTATCACCACCGTCAATTACATAAAAACAAGACCACTGAAAGCTCGCATTTTTTCCGCTTTGTGCGAGGAGATGGGCTCCGAGCACACAGCCGTGCTATTTCACAGCGAGTCGCGTTGGCTCTCTCGCGGAAAGGTGCTGTCCAGGGTGCTATCGCTGAAAGATGAGATCCGAATCTTCTTGGAGGAGTAAGGGAACGAACTTGCCAGCAAGTTTAATGATGAAGACTTCCTCATGAAATTGGCCTACCTAAGCGACATGTTTGAGAAGCTCAATGAATTGAATCTACAGTTGCAGGGCAACAACACACACCTTCCACATCTGGCAGACAGGATACAATCTTTCACACGGAAACTGGACATGTGGGGCAGGAGACTTGAACAGGGGGACATCGACTCATTTGGGAATCTGAAGGCATTCATCGAGACCAATGAGCTGCAGAGCACAGTGGTTCCATGTATGAGAGAGCACATCTCAGCCCTGAAACAAAGCTTCCAGAAATACTTCTCTGTGGATGACAGTGCCAAATACGACTGGATTAGAGATCCATTTGTTGCACCACCACCTGCCGTGTTCAGCACTGCGGAAGAGGAACAGTACATCGACATGACTTCAGAGTCAACCATGAGGCTGCAGTTCACATCCACGACTTTGGCTGGGTTTTGGATTGGAGTGGAGAAGGACTACCCTCTCATTGGACAGAAAGCTGTGGGAATACTGCTGTTTCAGTATGACTTTTATTAAACTGCGGATCCTCCCGCGCACGCCCACATACAACATCCGGGTCTTACATGCAACATTATCAGGTCACCCCTAGGTGTCCCTGTAACACAGGCTACTAACATATGCCTATATGTAACATCTCCTTTCCTTTAGCTGTTTGCAAATGACATGCTTGCATCTCCGTCTGCAATTCCATTGACAATAACAATCCCAAACATTAACAATAGCATTACAACATTGCATTATTCCCCTATTTTTTATTTTTTATTTTTTCCTGAACAAAGAACAACAGTCCAGTACAGCCGTCTGAGGCAAAGTCAAAACAGTCCGAGAAGAGCTGTCCCTTTACTCACCCCTTCCTTTTTTTTCAAGTCATAAGTCCAGTCGTTGTGGCGGCCGTGACAGGCGACCACTCCGTGAGTAGACACCCTGGCCTGCCGTGGCAGGACCCCCCGGCGTCGCCGGTGCCCTTGGTGTACGAGGATGTACCTCGCCGCCTGTTTCCCCCCGACTTGAGACAATCCGTGTCTCGGCTGAGGCAGTCTCCCCAGCAACCTGGGTCTGGTCAGGACTGCTCCGCTCAGGCCGTAGAATGTCTGTCTGTTGCGCTTGAGCTGAGCGCTCTGCAACACGCAGATCCACTCGGTTGCGTCTGTACTCTGTACAGTGTGCCGTCCACATCCACCACGAACGAGCGGGGAGCGACTCTCTGGAGGCACTGGCCTCGTCGCCACCGCCCTGTGCGATCACCTGGCAGAGGCCTCATCCTAATGTGATCTCCAACATCCAGCTCTGGAAGGTCTCTGGCAGACGTGTCATAGAATGACTTGGCGACCCGCCGTTTCCACCGCAGCTTCTCTGCCACTCCGTCCACCACACGTGGTAGAAGCAGGCTGTCCGCGACGGGCAGTGAAGTTTTGAGCCTGCGTGCCATTAAGCGCTGGGCCGGGCTGCTGTCCAACCCCTCTGTGGGTGTGTTGCGCCAGTGAAGGATGGCCATCCACGCATCCGTGCCATCCAATTTCGCCCACTTGCAGAGTGACTTGACAATCTTAACGGCCGACTCAGCCTTGCCGTTGGATCGAGGATGTCGGGGTGAGGATGTGACATGGGCAAACCCCCAGCTCGCTGCAAACTTCCTGAACCGTTCGCATGCCCTCTGTGGGCCGTTGTCCGAGACCACCCTCTCTGGCTGCCCATAACGTGCAAACTGAGCTTTGCAGCGCGTGATGAGCGTGTCAGCAGACAGATCTGGCAGCTGGTCGATTTCCCAGAAATCCGAATACTGGTCCACAATAATGAGAAAGTCCTTGCCCGCATATGAGTAGACGTCCATACTCACTGCCTGCCACGGGCGCACCGGTATGTCATGCGACATCATCGGTTCCTTCTGCTGGACCCGTGCGTACTCATTGCATGCGGAGCAGTTCGCCACAAAGTCCTTTATCTCCGCTCTCATGTTCGGCCAGAAGAGCGTATCCCTGGCCCGTCTGTAACACGCCTCCCCACCAATGTGGCTAGCGTGTATGCGTTTGAGCAGCTCAGATCTCATGGCTTTTGGTATGACGACGCACTGTCCCCTGTACAACGCTCCGTCTTGAACATTCAGCTCGTCTCTGAAGTGCCAGTATTCCCGCACTGCCAGCGGAGTGTCCTCTTTAAATCTGGCCAGCCACTGAGGATCACAGATGCCAGCTCCTGAAGCACATCATCCGTCTCTGTGTGCTGCACAATCTGGTGGAATCTGAAAGCCGTAACGTCCAGGTGCTGCGCCTGGTCCAGCTGTGAATATCCGGCCTGGGTGCTGTTCACGGCGCACACAGCATGCTGCACGTACGGGGTGTCAGACCCACGGCACGGGGGCGTGGCCCTGCTCAGAGTGTCGCTGACATACATCTCGGGGCCCGGCTTGTACACAACATCCAGATTGTAGCTTTGCAGCTGCAGCAACATGCCTTGGAGACGTTTCGGTGCGCTCAGGAGGGGCTTCTTGAATATTGTGATAAGCGGCTTGTGGTCTGTTTCTGCAGTGATAGCCTCCCTGCCATACAGGTACTGGTGGAATCTCTGGCAGGCAAAGACTATGCTCAAACACTCCTTCTCAATCTGAGCGTAGTTTTGCTCTGTCGGCGTTAGTGCCCTCGATGCAAAAGCCACCGGCTGTCCCCCTTGTAACGAACAGCCCCCCAGCCCGGTCATGCTGGCGTCGCTCTGGACCGTGACAGGCTTTGTGATATCATAGT
Source organism: Nansenia antarctica (assembly GCF_963989245.1). Lineage (NCBI taxonomy): Eukaryota > Metazoa > Chordata > Actinopteri > Argentiniformes > Microstomatidae > Nansenia > Nansenia antarctica. The sequence continues at coordinate 69,502,523 of NC_137675.1, forward strand.
ACTTGAGGACGGGCGTGCAGGTGACCATACGCTTCACTCCGCGCACTGCAACTTCGTGTTTGGGCAACCAGTGCCACATGACGTCCTTATCCAAGAGCCTGCGGAGCGGCTCACAGACCTCCGAGAGCTTTGGCAGAAACTTTGCAAGGTACGTCACGAACCCAATAAAGCGCTGCACTGCTTTCACGTCGGTGGGTGTCGGCATTTCCAGCACGGCCCGTGTCTTCTCTGGGTCGATTTTCAGTCCCTCCGAGGACAGAATGTGGCCGTGGAAGTGTACGGCTTTGAGCTTGAACTGTAGCTTGCGTTCACTCAGCCTGAGTCCCACTGCTCTGCATCGTTCCATGAGAGCACTCAAGTTTCTGTCATGGTCCAGTTCGGCCTCGGCATCCGTATCGCCACACCCGACCACCAGGATGTCATCCGCGATCGGTTCGATGCCGGCCAGGCCCGATAGCAGCTCGTGTTGCTTGCGCTGGTAGATCTCAGGCGCTACTGAGACTCCGAAAGGGAGCTTGAGCCATCTCATCCGACCCCACGGTGTCCAGAAGGTCGTCAGACGGATGCTCGCGTCGTCAAGCTTGCACTGTAAAAAGGCATCACGAGCGTCTGCCAACGTGAAGAGGCGAGCCTTGGGCAACTTGTACAACACATCTTCCAGCGTAGGCATATGGTAGTGAGACCTCAGCAGCGCTCGGTTGAGAGGCTTTGGATCGATACAGATTCTTATTTTCTCTGGCTTTGCGACAGTCACCATGTTACTTATCCATGCTGTCGGCTCAGTCACCGGCGCAATGTTGCCGACCTTGACATGTCTGTCAAGTTCCTCCTTGACTCTCGCCTTCAGGGCCACTGGAACATTCCTCGGCGCGCACTGCACCGGCGTCACATCAGGATCCAGCTCGAAGTGTATCTCGCCCGGGACTGACTCGATTGGGTCATTGAAGACGTCATGATAGTCTCTCAGCAGCTGATCTTTGGTGAGGGGCACAGCTTGGCTTGCATCAACTGTGTGGAGTTCATCTGGAACGGTGAAGGATACGAGGCCCAGACGTTCGCATGTGCCCCCCCCCGAGAAGGGGCTTTTGCTCTGTGTCGACTATTTCAAATGTGAGGTTGTGCTTTTCTCCCCGGATGACACATTCAGTGTGGAATTTCCCCAGTGATGGCATGATTTCCCCAGAGTATAACTTTAACTTGGCTGCGCTCGGGCCTAGCGCCGCTCTGGGTGACAGCTTCTCTTTAATCTTGCGGCCCATGACATTGCAGGTGGAGCCTGTATCCAGCTGACACTGTTGCCTTTTCTCATTCAGGCATAGATTCACAAACCACTTGCGCCCCTGCTGGGCCTTTGCAGTATTGACACATTCAGTTACTAGAAACAGTCTATCATCAGTATCTGAGTCATCTTCTCTTTGCTCATCATTTTCAAGCACATTCACTTTTTTATTTTGTCAGCCTTGCTGCCAGCCTGGCATACCTTGGCAAAGTGATTTGCTATGCCACATATCCGGCATGTCTTACCGTAGGCTGGGCACTGCTCCCTGCCCCGTTTGTGGCTGCCTCCACAGTATTTGCAGCTCCACTGTGGCTCTCTCTCCGCTGGCGCGGTTTTCCTTTGATGTGCGCGCCTCTCACTCTGCCTGTCCGCGGCATTCACATTGTCCGTCTGTTCTAGCGGGGCCATCACTCTCATGTGTCTCTCGGTTAGCTCAGCGAGCCTACAGATTTCAGTCGCTGTGTGTAACGTCAACTCACGTTCGCGTAGCAGACGCCTCCTGGTGCCCTCACTCGCAACACCCAGCACGAGCCTGTCACGAACCAGCTCGTCCTTCAGCGCACGGTATTCGCATGACAATGCTCTCTCCTTAAGCTTTGTCAGGAAACTGTCTATTGGCTCATCAGCCTCTTGTTTGCAGCTTCCAAACATGTACCTCTCATAAATGACGTTTCTCGCCGGTTTGAAGTATGAATGAATGAATGAATGAATGAATGAATGAATGAATGAATGGACTTTATTGTCATTGCTACAGTACAGGTACCAAACAACGAAATTTAGGAGGGGTGGCTCCCCTGGTGTTAGGAAAGGAAAAAAAAAAACACTTTTAGAAAAAGAATAAAATCACAAGAAGGTAAGGAGCTGGTTTACATAAATAAAGGCTATGTACACAATCCACTGTACTATACTGCACAGATAGTCAACTAGGGTTGTCATATTGCACAAAAGTATTTTTTCACGTTATTTAAAGTGTCACAGTTTGCAGGCTTGAAATGTACATGTTTGTGCCTCAGCACTAGCTGCCATACAATCCGTCCAGACTGTCCTGGGCCCAGAACTTAGGCCTTGACGGCCCTGTGGTAGAAGCAGTTCTTCAGTCTGTTTGTCTTAGCGGCCGGGGTCCTGTACCTCCTTTTCGAGGGCAGCCTGATAAAGTGTATGTGCCCAGGGTGGGTCGGGTCCCTGGAGATCTTGGAGGCCTTCCTGAGACAGCGTGTGTTGTACAGCTCTTCCAGAGAGGGGAGGGGGACGCCGGTGATCTTCTGTGCTGTTCTCACGACTCTCTGTAGCGCGTTTCTCTCCGCTGTTGTGCAGCTGTAGAACCAGTTGCAGATGCCGTAGGTGAGGATGCTCTCCACTGCGCCGCGGTAGAAGGCCACCAGTATCTCCTGCTTGTTGTGTTCTTTCCTGAGGCATCTCAGGGTGTATAGCCGCTGTTGTGCCCTCTTGATGGTGCCTTTTGTGTTGTCCTTCCAGGCCAGGTCATCCCGCATGTGATGTCCCAGGAATCGGAGGGTTGAGACTCTCTCCACGCTCTCTCCGTCGATGAGCAGGGGCTGGATCTCGGACTTTTTCCTCCTGAAGTCTACGATGAATTCCTGGGTCTTTGACTTGTTTAGCAGCAGGTTGTTAACCTTGCACAGCTTGCTCAGTTGCTCTACCTCATCCCTGTACGCCGCCTCGTCCCCCCCCGAGATACATCCCACCACGGTGGTGTCGTCTGCAAACTTTACGATGTAGTTGCTGGGGTGGACGGGGGTGAAGTCGTGGGTGTAGAGGTTGTAGAGGATGGGGCTTAGCACGCAGCCCTGGGGGGACCCAGTGCTGAGGCTGAGGGCTGTGGAGGTGTGGGGGCCCACCCGCACCCTCTGGGGGCGGTCGGTCAGGAAGTCCTTGATCCACGCACATATAGAGCGTGATAGACCCAGGTCTAGTAGTTTGGTCACTAGCCTGTCTGGAAGGATGGTGTTGAAGGCGGAGCTGAAGTCCACGAAGAGCAGTCTCGCGTAGCTGTTTCCCCTCTCCAGGTGGGATAGAGTGGCGTGGAGAGTCGTCGCTATGGCGTCCTCTGTGGACCTGTGGGCTCTGTAGGCGAACTGGTATGGATCCAGGTTGGGCGGGAGGCGTGTGAGTATGTGGGCCCGGACTAGTTTCTCGAAGCACTTCATGATGATTGGTGTGAGTGCCACCGGGCGGTAGTCGTTTAGGCAGCTCACCGTGCTTTTCTTCGGGACTGGGATGATAGTTGAGGTTTTCAGGCAGGGTGGGACGGTGGCCTGGGACAGGGACTGGTTAAAGATGTTGGTGAAAACCCCGGCCAGCTGGTCGGCGCAGTCTCTCAGCAACCGTCCCAGGACGCCATCCGGCCCCGAGGCTTTCCTGGGGTCCACCGCCTTCAGTACGCGTCTCACCTCATGCTCTGTGAGGGTGAGGCTGCTGAGAGCTGGAGAGAGTGGTGTTTGTGTTGCGGTTACCTCCGTTCGCCCCTCGTCGAACCGGGCGTAGAAGGTGTTCAGCTTTCCCGCCAGCAGGGGGTCGTCCTCTGCGGCTGTGAGCCTGTTGGCTCTGAAGTTTGTCATCTGCTGAACCCCCTGCCACATCCGCCTGGAGTCGTTGCTCAGGAGGCATTCCTGTAAATAATCGCTTTTGGGTCCTTCTGTTCATCCTCCGTCAACGTGAGGCTATGTGTGTACACATGACGGCACTCACTTCCCATCAGCCGTCTCAGCGTGGCTGCCTTGATCAGCTTCGACTTCTCGCTCAGTCCGGTAGCGAGCAAAAAGTCCTCAAACTCTGCACGGAAAACTTCCCCGTTTTTCGCCAGATCACCAGTCATGCGCATACCATCGGGCGCGGGGATGCTGTTGCTTGCCATGGCGTTTTATTTCTTTAAGCGTCTTTATTTTATTTTTATTTTTACTTAGATCCCGCTTCTGACTCCATGTTTCAGTATGACTTTTATTAAACTGCGGTTCCTCCCGCGCACGCCCACATACAACATCCGGGTCTTACATGCAACATTATCAGGTCACCCCTAGTTGTCCCTGTAACACAGGCTACTAACATATGCCTATATGTAACAACTGCTGCCTTTTGCAACATCGTACCTGTGTGAGATAGGCTTTTCTGCTGTTGAAAAGCTGTTCAAAAGCAAATACAGGTCGAAGTTGAACATTGAGAATGAACTGAGAGTGGCAGTCTCAAAACAACAACCCCGCTTTGAGAAGATTTGCAAGGCAAAGCAAGCACACACAAGTCATTGATCGTAATTGTGATAGGAATGTGAGGAGTAAGAATAGTGATGCAGTAGAAATTAGTTAATGTTGATATTTTGAATATTTCAGTGGCACAGGATCATTTGCCAAGCACTTATGTTCCTTTTCAACCCATAATAAAATATAAAACTATAGTTGGATATATGTCTTGTTATTATTAGAAGAGAAAATGTAATGTTTTTACAACTTTATACAATTAATTATATCATTCTAGGTGGGGACCGGGTTAGGGGGGGCTCGAAAATATTTCCAATTACCCAAGGGGGGCCTGATTGAAAAAGTTTGGGAACCGCTGGCCTATATACAGCCATATATCATACCTCCACTATGATTGGAAATTAAGTAGTGTCCAAGTGAAGTGCTCTTATGACACGTAACTCCTCCTACTGTCCCGGGTCGCTCCAGGTATGCTGTGTATAATGAAATAATCAAATATTTCAGAATAAAAGTCTGAAAAAATTATTTCAGAATAAAAGTCGAAAAAAAAATATTTTCAGAATAAAAGTCAGAAAAAAATTATTTCAGAATAAAAGTCTGAAAATGTTTTATTTCAGAATAAAAGTCTGTTTTTTTTTTCAGAATAAAAGTCAGAAAAAAATATTTCAGAATAAAAGTCTGTAAAAAAAAATCAGAATAAAAGTCTGAGAAAAAAAAATTCTGAATAAAAGTCAGATTTTGTTTTATTCAAAATAAGTCTGAAAAAAATCTTTCAGAATAAAAGTCAGAAAACATTTATTTCTGAATAAAAGTCTGAAAAAAAATATTTCTGAATGAAAGTCTGAAAAAATGTTTCAGAATAAAAGTCTGAATTTCTTTTATTTCAGAATAAAAGTCTGGAAAAAAGTTTCAGAATAAAGTCTGCAAAAAATAATTTTCTGAATAAAAGTCTGAAATGTGTATTTTCTAAATAAAAGTCAGAGAAAATATATTTCAGAATAAAAGTCTGAAAATGTGATTGATTCACAGTTAAAATAGATTGATTAATATGTTACATGATTGATTCACAGTTAAAAGAGATTGATAAATATGTTACATGATTGATTGACAGAAGTATATTTATGTTGTATTAGCTAAGAAGAAGAAGAACTGCAGGTTCCAGAATGTCTTGTAGAAAGACGTCATATAAGTTGACAGTTTGTTGGTTTTGAGAAATGTGAATTGTACATTGAATTGAAAGTGAATATCTAATAGCTCGTTTTATTGAAAAAGAAAGTGATCACAAGTGTATGTCAGCAGATTTGTATATAAAGAACCTTTCGCTTGATATCACCAGTCCTAGCCATCATTTCAGAAGGTAGAAATACTACACTGTGACTCGTAATGTTGTATGTATGTAATGTTAATAAATAATAGGCACAAACTGATGTTGCAAAAGGTCAAAACTATAGCTGCATACTTCCCTGTGTTTAAATGAGTCCTCTTGCTCTTCTATATTTGACCTACTCCACATTTTCATAGCGTATAGCGTTCATTTCATTATCGTAACATGTATTCTTACCAGTAGCAGCTAGTCAAAACCATATCATTTACTGCTTTTTTATAAAGCGATACAAGTAATATTGAGCAGAATTAAGTTCAGCCTACTGGTCCGGCCCTCCACAATAGTCCCGGTTTCTCATGTGGCCCATTGTGAAAAGTAATTGCCCACCCCTGCTCTAGATAGAGTGCAAGAACACATTTTGGAACACAGCCAATGTGTCACATTGAATTCTGCCCCTTCAATAGGAAGAGGAATACTCACCAGGTCCAAACTCTGCAGGCGGAACCCAGATGCTGCACCCTTCTTACTGCTGTTCATGTAGTTCCCAAAAGCTAGGATGATCTGGAAGAAGGGAGAGGAGATTGGCATGTTTACACACAGTTTTTAAAAAACACTGTAAGTTTGTGAAAAGCACTGGAAGCCCGGTCATTGGAAGAGACGCCACTGACCTCTAAGATCTTCTTCAGCTTATCTGAGGACTTAATGGACATCGATGCTGTGATCAGGGAGTCCAGTTGCTGTGAGGAAAGAAAGCTTGAATGATCCTTTCGTCATAAGGTCAACATTGTTGTAGAGATTCAATTGAATTCAGAATGAACATCATCACTTGAGCTCAGAGTCAAAAGTACATTGAGTGACAGACTGACCGGCTGCAGGCGTTTCACTGTCTCTGGGAAGTTGCCCATGAATGTGAGGGTGCTGATTCGCTGGCTCAGACGAGGGATCTTCCCAAAGAGAATCATGAAGCGGTCCTCGTCTGACAGAACCTCCAGTGGACGGCCCTCCTTCTCATAGTTCTGGAGCAGTTTGAGCTCATAGTCTGAAGGCACAAACCTCTCCATCAGCTCCAGGAAGTCCAATGATAACGCCTGCAGGTCGTACCTAGAGAGAGAGAGAGAGAGAGAGAGAGAGAGAGAGAGAAAGAGAGAGAGAAAGAGAGAGAGAGAGGAGGAAGAACGATAAACTATAAGGAGATAATGAGGGAGTGATTGAGAGATCTAGTGTAGGGGGTTTTGGATGAAAGAGAACAGAGAATACAGAATACACAGAAATAGGTCCATACGCCTCTATAGCAGTGCAGATGTCCGCCGGGCTCATGCCTGCCTTCCGAAGCGTGATGGCCAGGTTTTTAGCCTTGTTGGTGTCGATCAGGGACACCTGGTTGGAGGGCTTCTTCGTGACCTTCACCTTGAGACTGGACAAGTCTGCAGGAGGACCCTGGGCCTTGGTCTTAAACAGGTCCGCAAACTTATCCATATTCAACTCCTAGGACAAGAGAGAGACGGGTTCAGAGAGAGAGGACGAGAGAAGAGAGAGAGAGAGAGAGAGAGAGAGAGAGAGAGAGAGAGAGAGAGAGAGAGAATGACAGGAGAGGTGGAGAATATTATAGACAAAGGAAAAACCTCTGTGCCTTACCCCTAACACCTGCTCATCATCCAGTTCATTGAAGACAGTGCCTGTGACCTGGCTGGGCTTCAGTGCCTGCCAGTTGAGCGACGGCATCGTGAACTTTGTCTTGATAGGCTTCCTGCTTTTAACCCCTGAAAGAGAGAGGGGGGGGGGGGGCGGGTTGAGAGAGAGAGAGAGAGAGAAAAAGGGAGAGAGAGGGGCGGTGAGAGAGAGAGAGAGAGAGAGCGCATGAGAGTCTATCAATCACACTTAGTTAATCACAGTTGACCATAATCTGACCCATGATCTGACGCATAATCTGACACCTAATCTGACCCTTTAGAGAGAGTGGACAGTGATCTCCTTACCTGCAGAGCTGTCTGTAGCAGGTGGGCCTCCTGGAGGGGGTGGAGGTCCAGAACCAGGTGGTGGTGGGGGTGGGGGTGGACCTCCACCAGGCAGTGGTGGGGGTGGGGGTGGACCTCCACCAGGAGGAGGAGGTGGAGGTGGGGGAGGGCAGCCAGGTGGGGGTGGAGGAGGTGGAGGGGGTGGGGGTGGGGGAGCAGCAGATAGGAGAGGCGGTGCAGGAGGAGGGGGAGGGGGAGAAGGAACAGA
>NC_137675.1:69515560-69555560 GCF_963989245.1 Nansenia antarctica
GTTAGATATACGTAATGTTCTGAAGCAGCAGTTTGTGGCTTCCTCTTCATGTAAAAAAAACCTGAGGTTGATATGTGTTCTTCAGAAAGTGTAAGCTTTGCTGGGGACACAGGTTTAGTGTTTGGGTGGGGTCTGGGAGGAGACAATTGGCGGTTTTTGAGGGACAAATACTTGCAACTGAAAAATGAAATGTACACAAATACATAGTATGTTTTGTACATCTGTACTTAAGCTTACTCATACACACACAGACTCACATGCCCTAAGATGGATATATATACTACTGTATGTGCGTGTAGTGTGCACTCACACCGAAAAACAGACACACAATAGCTGGGTACCTGGGTGTCTCAATTTAGAGTGATTTTTCTGAAACCAAGGGGAAGTCCTGATCTCAGTTTCAACGTGTTATTTCTGGTTGACTGTCAACCTGAGCCAAGACTCACAACTCAAAATCAGAGATATTTTCCCTACAGCATATACAATACTTAAATCCTACTCACTTACACTCTCAGACATACTTTTGTGTGTGTGTGTGTGTGTGTGTGTGTGTGTGTGTGTGTGTATGTGTGTATGTGTGTGTGTGTACGTATGTGCGTGTGTGTGTGTGTGTGTGTGTGTGTGTATTTTTGTTTGAATTCTTCAGACGGTAGTAATGGCTGTTGATAAAAGGAGAAGTGAGGTCACGCTATCTTAGATAGGGTCTGCTGGTAGAGAGGGTATTGGACAGGAAATGGCATATATATTTAAGGTTCAGAAACAGTGCCTGTCACACACATATTAGCTTATTATCTAATAGTTACTCATATTTTATACTTGGCATGACTTGACTTCTTGTAAGTTGCTCTGGATAAGAGCACCTGCTAAATGACAAAAATGTCAAGAAAAAAAAAAGTAAATATAAATGTAATCCCACATCATGGGTGTGTATGGTTACACGTTTAGAGCTGTTGAAACATTTGCCTTCCTGTCTTGTGGTCTCTCTCGTGAAAAATATATTGCTTAATTCTCGACCATGCAATCATGGCCTCTCTATAGTTCCTCTAAAAGAAGGCAGCCTCCATGATCTCCTCCAGCACCAGCACACTGAGCAGGCTAAGGAGGGGCTAGGATCAGAATACATACAAAGAGGATGTAAGCTTCTGAATGGGATTCAGGCCAACTGAATGTTCAGTCTGTACTATTGTGCCTTCCAGCAGCGAGAAAGACAGTATTGTTTTAAACAGGAACCAAAGTCACCTTTAGAGAAATTAAGAGATTGAATATGTTGCCTGTTTGTCATCCACACACCTGGTGGCCAGAACATGAGCTGTAACTTGAGACATTATTTGAATCCTGCACAATAGTCTACTCTACATATAGCAAGTGTGTGATGTGTCTGTGTATTCATGTGTGTCTGTCTCCTCTCCTCTCCTCTCCTGTCACTCACCAGGACTACATTGAAGCGTTCCCCCAGCTCCTCCTCTGAGGGCATGGGCAGTTTGGGGGGAGCAGGCGGCTTCTTCTGTAGGGTCGGGGTGGGCTCGCTCATGCCCGTGCCTGCCCCCACATAGCTCCTGGCCTCTTGGCCTTCCGCCTGCTCTATGCCCCCCGCCGCATTCCCCATCACTAGTCTCCACAGGTAATCCAGGAGGGAAACGTAAAAGAACTCTCCTTGAACAGAAAAATGCAATCTACTCCAAAATCGACCGAGACCCTAATGTTTGCCCACTTGTGCGCACTGAGAAGGATGGTTAATCCAATGACGGGCGAAAAAAAATCCAATTCACTGACTCCAAACAAAGATCAAGTCAGTCAAGTCCTTCAGTGTGTCGCCTCTCTCTGTCTCTGTTAGAGTGAGAACAGTGGTAGAACAACCACTGGCCTACTGCAACTGTCTTTGTCCTGAAGGGGGGCTGTTTGATGTAACAGCATATTTTGTCCTCATCCCTATAGCCCCTCTGCTCACTCTCTCACTCTCCTGGTCCTCGAACAGGTAGAACAAGTAATATTGAAGAAAGTATCTGAATACTGGAACCCGTGAAAAATCTACAAGTTCTTATAATGAGATTGGAAGGACTGTGAGAGGAAGAACTGTGAGAGGAAGGAGAGGGGCGTTTGACACTGCCTAGTCGAGGCAGAAAACCGCAGAAGCAGAACAAGCAGAAGATCTAGCTTCCTGTGCGTGTGTGTGTGTGCGTATGTGTGTGTGTGTGTGTGTGTGTGTAGGTGTGTGTGTGTGCCCCAGAAACAAGAAGACTAGAGGGTGGAGGAGAAAGAGACGGGTGGGGGTGGAGGGTAAAGAGCATGAGGCGATGGAGTGGGTTGAGAGTAGGGAGGAGTGGAAGAACCAATGAGGATACGATTAGTGGAAAGTGGACACAAGATGGAAGAAAAAAAAGGTAGAGTTGAGATGGTGCAGTCCTATCCTTACTCTTTGTACATGGAGTGACACTACTAGCCATGCTTTTTGGAGATGTTTGTACAACTAAAATAGGTAGGAGGTCAAATAACTTAAGTGAAGGCTGTAGGTCACATTGGTAACTGTCAATGAACACTCTCCAAGAGCGCCACACCGTGGACGCAGCCGTCACTCACAGCAAGCAAGGCTGGAATGCAGCGTTTCTGTGTTGCTTCCAGGTGTTGAATAAAGTTGGACTAACCATCGTATGATAGCAAATGCTTTGAACATATTTGTACTCCATAAGTAGCCCTACAGTATTACTTATGATGGTTATATTACTGTTGTTTTCACTTTAGTAGCGAACTACTTCAGCGCTATCCTTGACATAATAGCTGAGTGTGCCAGTTCTTTTAGATCCACTAGAGGGCGTAGATTTACATCTTACTCAATATTACATTACATACATAACAGAGTGTGTTCGTAAATTCGCTCTGAGGTCGCCGAAGCGCACACTGGGTTCAACGTCATATCGAGACCAAGTCATTTGATTGGACAAGAGGCATTCCATGAGTGACGATCAGATTTCCAGAGCGAATGTACGAACGCGGCCTCGATATTGTTTTTGCGTCCCACGATATGCTCGTCTAACAGCTGTTTGTTCCAAGATGACGGATCCTACTGCGTCGCCTGAGGATCACTGGAACAAAGTAAAACCACTAGAATAAGTTGAGCTAGTTCATAAAGTAGATTACGTTAGGGATCGAAAAATTATGACAGCGACATCAGGGCGACAGCGGCATGTGACACGTGACCCATATGCACACAGTTTCGCTGTCTTTGGAGACGAATGCAAAAGTTGGTTGGCTTGCCTTTGCTAGCTAGCTGATTAGCTTGCTCACTTCAGCTAGCCAGTATGTTGTTGTTTTTTGGATAGCCTAGGAGTAGAGAAAGAATGTCTATTTCTATCTAGCTATGTATTGGCTTCCTAGGCTATCTTAAAAAGTCAGCTGTATAGCTTGAAATCAACTTGCTAGTGTGTGTTTATCTTAAGATAGCTACTACTAGCTAGTGTCAGCCAAGTAGATCATCTGTCCAGGTATGGATCTGCCACTGCCAGCTGTGGATCATATCGTACATTGACCTGACTGTCTGTCAGTAACACTAGCAAGCTTAGTACTATGTATGGTTTCCTTTATAGCTAGTTACCGCCTCATCTAGTTAGTACTAGCTTTCCATCATAGTGGCAAAAGTGCTGACAGGCTGTCGGTCGGGATCAAATGGATCACTCTTAGCTAATACATGTCATAGCCTAATTCTTCATGTGTTGTGTGTTCTGGTTTTTATTGTGTTCTCTGAGGAGGTGTCCTCTGTTAAACAGCGAATAAGGCAGCTCTGTCAACCCCCGCCCCTCTATTAGAACAACTCATCTTGGGTGCTTATGCATACTGTGTTTGATTGTAGGAGAGACAACAGAGGCAGAATATTGTTCCTAAGTCAAACCACCTCCTTATTCACTCTGTTTTTATCCCCTTTCCTCTTGACACCTTTGGCTGTATTTTGCAATGGCTGAGCAGCAGACAGATGCAGGTGCCTTCAGTGACAATGGCTTTGAACACAGTGAGTAGCTTCAGTTGTTCTTCTACATTGTATCCCTTTCAAATGCTTATTTTTTTCTCATGTAAAGCACAATGTCCTCCTCTCTTATTATTTAAAATAAATTAAATCTGTAGCTCCATTAGATTTTGATTGATTTGATTTCTAGGTATGTATTCTTAATTTCTGACCTCTTCCTCTATTTCCTCACTTAAGGTTTCTTTGCTGAGAATGCAAGGAAGGGTAATGTCGTCTCCAGGGCCAACAGCATTGGGTCTACAAGTGCCTCATCAGTACCAAATACAGGTATCATGATCTAATTGTGTGTTTCATCACCATATTTCAATAATTATATATATACCGGTATAGATGGTGTTGGTTGCGTTCCAGAGTCTAAACTGTTAGTGAAGCTAAGCAACATTTTTATTTTGTGTTCAGAAAACCCCCTGAAAACAGCTATTTTTCTACCATCTCTACTTTTCTCTCACCCCTCTCGTCTATTCTCTCTTGAATTAATGAATTGCTTTTTCAAGTGACTAGTTTAGGGTGTCTTTGTTGGTCTGCTCTCATTGTTTGTGGCTTTGTTTTGGCTTGAGGTCGGACGGAAGCAGATTTGAATACCCCTCACTTCTCTCTTTAGATGATGAAGACAGTGATTACAGGCATGAGACCACATTCAAGGAGTCCTACAAAGACCGGCGGAGACAGGCACACACACAGGCAGAACAGAAACGCAGGGATGCGATCAAGGTTTGGCTCAGATTGGGAGAGGGAGGGAGGGAGGGAGAGTGGTTAAGGAGTAGAATAGAGGGTAAAACGGTCAGTGACCGTTCTCTTTCAACAATTATCTTTGTCTTTTTTATCTTCATTTATCAAAGTTTCTTACAATCATCTACATTTACATTTTCTAATGCTCATACAATCTGTCATAAGTGGGCTTGTTGTCTTGACAGAAAGGATATGATGACCTACAGTCCATAGTGCCCACCTGTCAGCAGCAGTCTGAGTTTGCTGTGGGGACACAGAAGATCAGCAAGGCCACTGTACTGCAGAAAAGTAAGAGATTCTTACCTATATTATCTCCTACTGGAGCACAAGAAATCCCTGACTGTGTTTTTTTGTTTCCTGCAGCCATCGACTACATTCAGTTCCTGCACAAGGAAAAGAAGAAGCAGGAGGAGGAAGTGTCCATGCTGAGGAAGGAAGTGATGGCGCTGAAGATCATGAAAACGTAAGGCTGGGCCTCTCTAATGTCTAGCATTATTTTCAGCTGTTAAATACATTATTATTATTATGTAAAAAGTTCAACCAGAGGGAGCTGCAGGGGGTAAGCAGTGAAGATGATATTAGGTACAGTAGCTCAGTATTTGGGTGCATGTAAGGTGACGGAGGCTGTATTAGGTCAACCCTGCCAGTCAGACCAGGCTGTCTTTAGCAGAGAGTAGGCAATTCCTCACCACACATTCTGCAGAACAAGAGATGAGACCAATAAGAACAGGGACATGACCTTACACCGTAGATTAGGTATATGGGGGTTATGGTATCTCTGAATGGATCATGGTTCCTTTACCTGAGAAGAAATGGCAGCCTTGCATTAGATGTTGTGATTATTGAACTGTCCCATGTGTGTTGTAGGAACTATGAGCACATAGTGAAGGCCCACCAGAACCACCCCCAGCAGGGGGAGGAGCAGGTGTCGGACCAGGTCAAGTTCAGCATCTTTCAGAGCATCATGGACTCCCTGTTCCAGTCCTTCAGCAGCTCTGTGTCTGTGGCCAGCTTCCAGGAGCTCTCAGCCTGCATCTTCAGCTGGATCGAGGAGCACTGCAAGCCACAGGTATCACTCACCCCACTGCTTCCACATTCAAATATACTCTTTATTTTGGACCCACTATCTCTATGGTAAATGGTTTTGACCAGTTCTATACATCAAGCTGAACGGATCCAAAACAACTCACCACTGTTGGCTGTAATAGTCATGGTTACTTTTGGTGCACTGAAATAGTGGGACTATGTATAAAAAGTGTCTAAATGGTGAAACCAATATGTAGACAAATAACAGCTGCTGGTGAAATGTGCAACCAGAAGGCAAAGTCATTTTTCAGTTTTTTACACGTGCTTAAACTACAGATTGTAAGCTTTCAAATGATGTGTCATACATTGAAATCTGAGAAATATTGAACACGACAGGCATATTTGAATGTTGGTACACCTCAAACACTGAATGGGAGAAAAGTGACTCTAAACGCAGCCACAGCTACAAACGCTGCTAGTGGCTAACAGCTAGCGGCTAACAAAACACATTGCTATGAAGGTCTAAACTGTATTTTAATAACATCACAACATGCTGAGAGAACATCGACATGCTAAAAACACACATGACTAGATGAACACACAGTTCTTGCTTTTGAACACGACCTAAAACGAAAGTATGTTTGCCTCCGGCAAATGAGAATAGTGAATCCAATCCACAAATTATAAGTATTTAGTGATCTTTAAACTGTTGTTTATTATATCGAGTGGGTACTTTAAAACTTCAAGTTGGTGTTATGAAAAAAAAGAAAGATATTGTTGACACAATAAATTTCACTTTCACTTTTTGACCCCTTGGAGTGAGTGTTTGCAAGTTCACCAGTCGCTGCCACATATCATAAAATAAAAGCTGAGAATATATGCTTTAACCTCATAGTAAATATTTGATTGATATAGTATACATAAAGTATAGAGCGAAAGAAATCAATGTAGAAAGAATTAACTGTATGTAGCCGTGTAGCATAATCCATGTCTGGCCACTTTCTCTTTACAGACATTGCGTGAGTTTGTGGTGGGAGTGCTTCGGCAGCTCAATGGCCAGCTGTATTGATGCTGACAAGGTGTCAACTCCAGACCGGACTCTCCCTTGGGACAGAACTGGGGCTTGCTCTGGGCTCTCAGGGTGTGGTACAAACCTCAAATGGCAGCCTATCCTGTTCGCTCATGGCCTCTGCAGTATTTAAATGGTAAACTCTTACTCAACTCACCAGTGTCTGCAGCATGCATGGGCAACTCTCGTCCTGCCAAGTCCGATTCAGACTGAATGTGACGTGGCTAGATCCCATGCGTCATCGTATTTGTTTTTTCCTCATTTCAGGATTACATTTATTACGGATCAGGTGTGCAGTCAATAAGGCAAATCATTGCTAACCGTTCTGTAACAATGCGCTTGTGTCTATACAACCATTACAACATGCTTTCGAGTATGTCCTCATGTACATAAGTATTCAGACCCTTTGCAATGACACTGCAACATTTGCTAAAATGCAATCAACAAATCACTTAAGTTGAATTGAGTACATCTTAATGCAAGGATAATAGTTCATGTAATTATGGAATCAATATCTTTGTTTTTATAGGGTCTCTAATTTGCATAGTAATCAATGACACACTGTGTGGATCAGGTTGTCATTACACATTGAGAAAATGGAGAGGAACAAAACTGCTCAGGAATGCGACCCTGAGGCCTGGGGAGTCTTCCAAAAACATATATGGGATATTTATTATATTTCAATTTTAATAAGTTAACTGAAATGTAAATACTTGTGTGTGGATTGATGGCAAATTATTTTAATTTAATCCATTTTAAATTGAGTCTATTAACACAACATTTGGAAAAAGTAAAGGGGTCTGAACACATTATGAATGCACTGTACATACAGTACATTTGAGGAATCAGACACATTGTCTTGGTGAACAGTTAGCTGTGAAGGCCTCCGCCTTATTGAATGCTCATTTGCTTATAGGGCTGGTTTGCTGGAACATGTGCAGTACTATTTCAGTGTTCACTCTTAAGTGTTCTTTTGTCTGTGTTCCATTTGTCAGCGGTGTGTCCTGACTCATACACTCATGAGAAGGATGGCTCGGATGAGGTTTGGCAATGATAAGACACTTACTAAGTGTTTACGTCATGGCTAACAGTTTTCTACTTGTTCACTGTACTCAAAGATTATGTGTAAAACTCTTCTCTTTTTTTTGTACAGGTCATTTAATGTCTGAGGATAATACATGGCCCATTGATATTGATTTGTACTGAAATTGTATGTGGAATTTAACTTATGCTCATAATTGTAAGGCTCATAATTGTAAGGGAGCCACTGCTCGACCAGAAACCTCACATGTGTACCTGGACTGCCAACCAGAGCAGCCTCATCAATATATCAAGTACTTCGGCCCCACCGAAAATGAGGGCCTCGAGTTGAAATAAAGGCTTGAAATGAAATGAAATCAAGTAGGCTTAAGTGCCTTTGACCTGTTTTTAAAAGACATTTTTAAACTCTAATTAGTAAGTAGACAGGGATAGCCCACAACAAATGCTAATATTGTGACATGATATAGTAGATATTTCTCATCATCTGTATTTTTTAATGAATTTTTAATGAATTTAAAACCAAAAACAGTCCCAACAGCAAAGAATGTAAGAAGTCAATGAAAATGTGAATAATAATTAGATAATTGTATTTACACATTGTCCTCAGGAGAACTTGTACCAAGCGTATCAGGACCTTATGGTCTACACATCAGAATGTTTAATCTGTGTATTCACCTGCCTTGAAAAAAGGGATAATTTGGACAAGGACAAGCATCTTTGTGCTGGTATGAATAAATCAGGTCTACTGTTGTTACAATGTCTGTCTTTCTTGCTGATATGGACAGAATAATTTGATTACGGTATTTTTGTATGAATATCATTTTTAATTGCAAAATAAACATTGTTTGAAGTAAACATCTGTATGTCTTTATTACAAAATATACATTTTCTGCAAGACAAACAACTTGTCTGTACCTGTTCTGAGCACAATGCATCTCGAACAACATTCACACTAATAAAGTAACTATAAACACAAACATCCTCTATTCTGTTAGGTACTTGGCATAATCACTTTACAGTCCTCATCAGTTTCCACTCCAACTTCTTCCTGTATGGAAAGAGCACACAGAAAGACGAACGTTGCAGTTTTTCTTGAAACACAAGCTAAATAGTTAAGTTTGCCAAAACACATTTATTTAGTAAAATGCACTACAACTCTGAAAACAGAATACAGGTCAAGGTTTGTCCACCAGATTATTCAGAAATTATGTCTAATTAGAAACATAAGTATTCCTGCACCAGTATTTTCTAGAAGTATAGTTTCATCCCAAATTGGCAATTTTAACATACAATATTCAACAGAATTCAAACCGAAAATCCAATTGGGACCAAAGTCCTACCTGATAATGATTAAGACATGAGGAAACCAAAACAATGCTCAAAGGCCACCCATGAACCCTACACACCCCTACTTGGAAGATTGGATTGACCAGTATGGAATATCAGTTCAGAATATCAATGAATATGTTTGACATGAATAGTAATATGAATGCAGCTTGGAGTTTTGTTTCTTACATTGTAATGTATTTCTGGTTAATCCGGGTGTTGCCCTGTCCAAATATATTAGTCATTATAGTTGTGTCTAATACCCCATTATACAGTGCGATAGTACCAGAAATAAAAGTGGTGCTTAACATTAGCATTAGTGTGATAGCAATGAGCTGCAAATTATTGTTGCAACTGTCTTGCCAAAATGTTTGCACTTGTGCTCATGTATGTTATTGTGATGGGCATGTGAACACCAGTTTCATACCGTTTAGGGATTGAGGGAAAACACTGTAACAAGCTCTATTGTGATTACCTGATGGCTAGCCCAATGCTATAAGGATAGAAATGGTCATGTCTGCTATCAATGCATGTACAATAATGCAGCAGAATTATAAAAAGAAATGTGTTTCCCCAGACTGCTTAAAAGTTAGATCATTTTAAAGATAGAGACATTATAGAAAGACAGGTTTTTAAACATCTTAAATATTACAGACTTACCAGAAACTGCTTCTTGGTCTTTGGATATCCCTCTAGAATGGCACCCATCATGTCAGATGCCTGAGAGGAGCATAGAGCAGAATTAGACTATTTGTTCTGACTCATCATCTGGCTCTTGTGCTGAGATCCTCATGCCTTGAAACAGTAAGTTACCAATCTCTTCCTCTTCTTCCACTCCTTAACATAGACATTTCTCTCCTTGTAGACCTGCAGGAGAGACAACCATGGGCAAGATGGAAACGTCTTTTATATTTGCAACTATGTAATACTTTGACTACCTTCACTGGTCTTTACTGCCATGACATTTTGTAACATAATTATTTTCATCAGTATTGATAATCACATTCAGAAATCCAAATATCATAAGGTAGCCAATTGTAACCACTACCGTACCTTCTCTTTCTCCTCTGGTGTGACATGATTAGTAGCAGTTTTTATTTTCTCCAGATGCTCCCTGTACCCAGAACATTCTACTTTCAGCTCTTTGATCTCTGACATCATTTCCTCTGTGGTAAGGGAGCTGTTGAGCTCTTTCAGCTCTGCAATCAGAGATGTGAGGTAACAAACAAAAAGATAGCCAACTAAACAATCTGGACCACAAATAAGCAGACTTCAATCCATTTAATTAGTCCACTGGGAAGTGAGTCTCCAGGGTAATACTTGACCAGGGTCCAGCAGTGTGTCCCACCTGTGTCCAGCTGTCTGCAGCTCTGAGAGATAGCCTGCACCTGTGTGTTGAGCTCAGAGATCCGGCCGTCCATTGACCTCAGGTCTGCTTCATTCACTTCTGTGAACTGGGCCTGGACAAGTGATTATTGAATCAAAACAGATGATTTGCAAGTGTAAATAGCCTAATAGACATGTTTTGATCAACATACAATACACAGTGCCTGTATTGAAGTGTGCCAGCTACTCAATGTATTGTTGAAATCAATATTACCTGATCAGCAAAGTAGATCTTTTGCTTGCCATAGAGTTTCTCCTTGATCTTTCCATCCTGAGCCAACTGTTCCATGGCTTTAACCACTGCCTGTCAGGAAGGTTTTTTAGAAAATGAATACGAGTGATTTGATGTGAACTGTATGTATGATCGTGATGATTTAGCTATCAGATTGCGTGGCCAGACCAGCGGTTGAGTCTTCCTTACCGTCTTTCCCAGACCATGCTGCTTCTGCAGGTTAGTGAAGACATCTGTGGCACTGTAGGGGCGGTTCTTTTCGTTCAGGTAAGCAAGAATGATTGCTACACCTGAGAATCAACAACAGTCAACACAACACGCATAACGTTTAACATCACGTAGCACTATTTTTCTTTGATTTGTCTGTGGTCAAGCTACGTGTATTTCAAATCACCTCTGTCGGTCTCAACGCAAGTGTTACCTTCACATTGTCATTGACATGATAAGAATATAGTTTAGCTGGCGCCAACTCAACACTCAGTCAGGTGATGGCAACATGCACACCCGTTACAAATAATAGATCAAGTATACTAAAACACAAGCAGATCTTTTCATACCTCCGTTATCTTTTTTGCTCATCTTCCTGGTCGGTTATTGTGTTGACATTATGGTTAGCTAACTAGCGAACTTGACCAAACTTTCGCGCTGAATCGCGCGCGTCGCCGTGGACCTCGTCAGAACCCTACGTCATGACTAAACAACACGCGCCTATCGTCAACACCGTCCACACTGCGCCGACTATGCGCATACCGATTGAGAGCGACTGGAGGGTTTTGCGGTTTTAAAGCTTAAAGCCGTAAGTGTTTGTCCCCCAGGTTTAGAGTATTCTAAGGTCTGGTTTCCAATAACCATATACAATCTTGTTTTCGACCAGAGAATACGGATGACTAGGACAAATTGCCCCATCAGAACTGTACTATCTGACATTGCTTAAAATAACATATTAACAAAAGAGAATTAATCCAACTTCATATTTAATAAGATTTGCACATCAAAACATATGAACCCCCCCCCCCCCAAAAAATTTAAAAAAAAAAAATGACATTGTACTGTACACATATACTGAACATAGTACTAATGAGGAATTGCCCCTCTTCATGGAGAGACACTCAGCAACGTTCCTGTTAAAACTTGAGTGGTCCAAACAAGCCAATCTCTCTTCTTCAGAAGACATTTTCTAGGCCATCTCCATGAACAGGGTAATCCAGCATCTATTGTACTAAATCTCCCACAGCAATGGCTTTCTATACAACATTACACAAATTATGTTACTGGGCAAATTTCTTCTTGCTCTCTCTTTATTTATAAACCAGCATTCTCTTTCTGATTGTTTGATCGAGCCATTTGAACAAAGCTGAACTGTGGTTCATTTGAGACTGAATGACGAAAAATCACTCCCATTAAACTTGCCCTTGAAAATGCATGATAAACGTAAGCTTTGTTTGTCCATCATAGGGAAATCAATTGACTGACACATTAAAATAGAGAGTACGACACCCTAGTTTTATAACAACAAGCACACTCATCTTTTCCTTTACATATTCACACTTTTAGAAAGGCTATCAGGTGGAGGTTTGTATACCAGCATTTTGTTCACCCATCACTGTAAACATGTTTTCCTGATGATATTTTAAGTAGTTAATGAATGATGTACTTGTATTATCAGTTTTAAACTTAATATATGTATTATGTACTATGCTACACATGTTCAACATATTCTGTTCTGAAAAGGATCAGCAAAAATAATTAGTATCTATCTAGTATATCTGTCGGAAAAATCTTGGTAAAAATCATGGGAGGGGATTCCAAGAGCCGACCGACTTATTGTGATGATAAAGACTATGATGATGATAGTGTGACATTTAAAAAATAAATTAAAAAAAACTTAAAAACGTTTAAACACACAGCCTGTGATGGCTCATTCAAGACACATGCAGAACACAGGAGGCAACACTACCTTCAATGATCTACCATAATCAAAGAAACCCCCCCCCCCCCCCCCCCCCCCCAGGGAAATGAACATGCAAATGACTGAAATTAGTGACACATTTAACTATAGGCTTTCTTGTTTTTCTTCTTCATGAGATTTATTCTGAATAAGTGATTAAAATAAAGCAATGTTGGAAAACACCTTCGAGGGGACCAGAGGAAAGAGACAGACACAAAACGTACTAAAAGCAGCAGGCGTACTTGGGGATAATATTAAAATGCCGTGTGTTAATCTCTGCAAGTAGCCAAACAATTTACAGACTGGCATATTTCTTAACAAATAAAATTGGGTTTTTAATCAACAGCAGACAAATGCCAAGTACACTACACCACAACAGCAATAACAGACCTGACAGCACTGGGGGAGGCAGGGGGAGTAAAATCAGCAGTAATATTCTTACTTACATGGACAATTCCTTGTACTTGCCATATGAGCGGCAATGCCTATAACGGACTTCTGACCCAAAGAAGAATTAATGTCATTATCATTTATATCAGGAGAGCATCTTCAAAATAAAGCGGTTCGTAATGATCAGGATAATTCATATCATCCCAATATTTAACTTACACATACTGTAGGCATGCACAATGAAATGCAGTTTACACAGACTGAGGTTGCAGTCCTGTATAACACTCAATCGTGTAACAAAATAAGACACCAGTCAGATACTGCTAAAACTGCTGGAGGTAATTTAAATTGTAAAACAGCTTCTCTATCAACAGGAATGTTATATTTGGTCCCATGTTAAATAGCCCTGTGTGTCTAGGCCCCTAGGAAGCAAACAGATCAAATCATGTGTTTTTATCCTAGTGTTGACTGAGAACTCTTATTACTTACAGGGGAATTGTGTACATGTCATGATCATCATCATCATTAGTTCTGCTCTGTTCATCATCATCATCATCATCATCATTAGTTCTGCTCTATTCATCATCATCATCATCATCATCATCATCAGTTCTGCTCTATTCTTCATCATCATCATCATCATCATTAGTTCTGCTCTATTCTTCATCATCATCATCATCATTAGTTCTGCTCTATTCATCATCATCATCATCATCATTAGTTCTGCTCTGTTGATGATGATGATGATGAACAGAGCAGAACTAATGATGATGATGATGAACAGAACTAATGATGATGATGATGATGATGAATAGAGCAAAACTAATGATGATGATGATGAACTGAATAGAGCAAAACGAATGATGATGATGAACAGAGCAGAACTAATGATGATGATGATGATGATGAATAGAGCAGAACTAATGATGATGATGATGATGAACAGAGCAGAACTAATGATGATGATGATGATGATGATGATGAATAGAGCAGAACTAATGATGATGATGATGATGATGATCATCATCATCATTAGTTCTGCTCTATTCAATCATCATCATCATCATCATCATTAGTTCTGCTCTGTTCATCATCATCATCATTAGTTCTGCTCTGTTCATCGTCATCATCATCATCATTAGTTCTACTCTATTCATCATCATCATCATCATCATCATCATTATCATTAGTTCTGCTCTGTTTCATCATTAGTTCTGCTCTATTCATCATCATCATCATCATCATCATCATCATCATTAGTTCTGCTCTGTTCATCATCATCATCATCATTAGTTCTACTCTATTCATCATCAATGTAAACAATTACTTACAGGGGAATAGGATGTCAAGACTGGAAAGTGGTTCAGTAATGCTGGTTCAGAATATATTTTCAGAATTTTGCTATTGCTCAGCCTACAAAATAAGACCTTCCAGATGACGGTGGCTTAGGTATACAAGCTCAATAGGAAGAAATTGAAAATTGAGATAGAAAAACAAAGAAATCAGAAGTACTTCACAGTGGTATTAACTGATGCCAATCAGGAGCCTGGCTGCTGGAACTTATGATCACATCTTTCTCTCACACACACACATACACACACATACACACACACACACACACACACACACACACACACACACACAGACTTAGTTTGCTTACACAAGTACAAGTGCTACACTCACACACAGCTCACTGTGGCTTCCCCAGCAGGTTGGACAAGAAGCTGGACCCCTGGCTCCCACCCCCCTGCCCCCCGCCCCTTCCTGCACCCCCAAAGGGATCCATCTGGTTCAGCTCCGACTGATCCAGCATTTCAAAGTCCTCCCCGTCCAAGTCTGTGTCAAGCTCTGAGCTGGACTGCTTGCGGTAGCTCCGGTGGGCCCCTGCTCTGGGAGGCCCCTCCCTGCGATGAGCAGCAGGGGGCCGAGGCTGCAAGGCCCCAGCCAGCGCTGCCTGAATCATGTTGCTGGCGATGACTCCAGCCAGCTCTCCTGCGAAGTCAGAGGCAGGGGGCAGGCCACTTAAAGAGAGCTCAGCATCCAGGTCGTCCTGGTCAGAGTCCAGATGGGAGTATAAATCCAGCATCCCTGCACGGGGACCAGACGGGCCCAGACTGGGCAGCCCGATACTGGTGTCGTCATCATCATCCATCAGGTTGGCATCTGGGTTAATGGAGGGGAAGTCCAGGTCTCGAGCAAAAGACTCCTCAGGATCACTGTGTCTGTCAAGATCTGAGGAGTAAGAGATGAATGGCTTAACATGTCAGAATGTTCGTTATTTGTCAGGGACTATACACAACTTTTATGTAACAGAGTTAGCATACAGGTTAATTCACATCTACTCATCAACACCTTATATCATATATCATATCTGAGCTCTGCCATCACATTGCATCTGCATACATTTCTCATGACATTTCTCATGACGTAGAGGCAGACATTAGTGCTCACCTTCTGAGCCCTCGGTGAGCGGGGTCTGGCCACGGGATAGATTAAAAGTCCCGTTGTCTGTGTACGAGACTTCAGCATCAGAGTGCTCAGAGTCGGTGAGCGCAAGTTCTTTGGCCACTATAGCGTCGTCAAACTGTAGTGGTACAAGAAATATAGAAAAGTGTTATAAATAGATTTTTGAATTTTTAAATGTGGGTTTTTATATTCATATATATATACTTTGCCTAATAACATTTGAACATGTACAATAATTATGAACAATTGTTTTGCGACAATAATCCCTCTATCAATCAAACTGTTTTGTAGTTTGAGGGAAAAAATCGTTGCGCGCAAGAAATGCACTATTCCTTTGAAGCTCGCGCTAGCTAGCACGCTAGATGCGAGGGAGAGAAGGAGGTAGGCCTGAAAGCACTGGCTCTCTACCGATGAGTGCGTACTGCCAATGAAATGATGAGCTACCTAAGAGCCGCTGGACTCCAATGACGATCCCCTGGCATGCTGGTGTGACAACCAGGGTCTCTTTCCTTTGATGGCAACATTTGCAAGAAAATACATCTGTATATTTGTGCACAGCCTCAGAGAGTTTTTAGTACAGCTTGAAAACATTGTTACCCCGTTGTTACAACGGAAATTTGCTTGTGTTCCTGGCACGGAACCCAAAGGAAGAGGCGGAAACAAAATTATAGTTGGCCTATTTTGCTATTAAATGGTACGTACTTATTTTGCTCTTTTAGACAGTTATTTTAAAAGGTGACGCACAACAGTTTATTTGCACCGACTACTGTAGGCTTAGCGTGTCTTTTGTGTTTGTAATTATTTTCCAAGCGGCTGCTACCTGTTGTTATTTTACTTGCATAGACTATTTATTGAAAAGCAATACTTCTGTTGAATCAATAAACAGATCTTAGAAACATTGGATGTGTTTATTAGTTCTTCAGTAATAGCAACAGCAGTCAACCAGGCTCTGTCATGCCATAAGAGTTGGGTGCCTGTTGTGAAACGGATCTGACAGTTGTAACAATTATGCACGACAACTGACCGCTGCCCCCAAATTCCATGACCGTCACATCCATACTGCTTTGTAAACACAAGTATTTCATTTTCCATTCTGTGTTACATCTCCTGTACCCTGAATTGGAGAGCCTGCTATTTCTATCTCTAAACGTGTCAGGTTATTTTCAATCCGGGACCAGCTGCACACACCACTCAGTAATGATCTTCTATAGCACAGCACAGTAAACGAGCAGGCCACATTTTAAAGGTTGATGAAACACAGACTAAAACAGAACAGTGACAGCCTGCCTGACTAAACCTTGACATGACTGTGATAGAAAAGAGGTGATTTACTGTTGGGCAGAAAGCAGCAAGCTCCTCCTCACTGTCACTGGCTTCCCCAGAGGCTGCACCCCGGATAGGCTTCCGGAGGACTGCAGAGCAAGCACACACACACACACACACACACACACACACACACACACACACACACACAGATCAGATGTTAATAGACACAGTAAACACACATAGAGAGAGACTCCCTTGAGACAGTCTCGTTGTCACTGGTCTGTGGTTGTGCAGGGTGAGTGCAGGCTACTTGGTTTCAACTGGTACAGAAATTTGTTGTCAATAATGGTTGTTATTTTTACCAACACAGTCTCTCAATAGTGTCATATACTTCACCAAAAATATCAGACTGTCTCTCTTGCCAGGAGTTGAACTTTTAACTGTGGGCTTTGTGCGGTCCTGCCCAGGGTTGCTGTTGCAGGGTTTTACCACCAATCCATCTATAAGGGATCGGCTTCCATTTGAAGAGTCTTTGCTGTAGGCCGGGGATCGAACCCCCCAACCTTACGAGCATAGCCAAACCTGCTACTAGGTATCGGCTCTCTAGAACCAAAGTCCAATGTGCATGGAACCAACCAAATGTGCATGGAACAATAAGTGTGGTTTTCTTTTTTACTGTAGAGGTATTCTGTCTGGTCTGTTATTTGGCTGTGCAAACTGCTGTCGTCACATTGGATGGATGGATGGATGGACGGACGGACACACACACTTTACTCACACTGGTTGTCGATGGGCTTTGACATCATGTATCCGCGGACACTGAAGTCCAGCCGCTGCAGGGCCGGCTCCAGCTTCACAAACACACGCTGCGGTATCCGGTGGTATGCTGCTAATGGGGCCAGCAGAACCGCCAGCACTAGTGAGAGGAAGAAGCAGCAGCATGGTAGACTGAACACTGTTCGACATGACTGTCCAAGTGTCCATAGAAGAACAAAGGTGTGTGTTGGACTACGGAGGAAAAGGGTCTCGTCATTTATAGTCAGAACAATTAAAGGCTTCACTCATGACCCAATCTCTGAGACACTATATTCAGCACAGTCACACCCACAGCCACAGCCTACTCAATCTCTCTACTCAAAAGAGAGAAGGTCAGAGACAGGGAGCTCTAAGAAACAAGCTGCTGTGGATTGTTTGGTACTGTCGTTCAGTGGGACTTCCTATGGCTGGCCGCTCTCTTTGGCTCTAGTCTACACTGGTTAGCGGTGAGGAGATTAGCGCGTCTCAGCCTGACCTCCTTAGCTAGCTAACTCCCTCCCCGCCCTCACTGCTTCAGCCTGGATGTAATCACCTCACAGACAGGGCCTTGCTACTAGGGGCCCACAGATCTGGTTTCACCAGCCATGCATTTTTAATAGGGGGAGCCGGGCTAAGTTACCCCGACACTCTGGAGCTCTGAATGGGGCTGGGGACAGAGGTGGGATAGGACGGTCCTCTGTACTAACCAGAAGAGTAGGAGAGCACCAATCCAGGAATGTATTGTCCAACCATGGCCAGAAAGGTGAAGAGTCCACAGGTCAGGAGGCAAAACTACAATAAAAACAAAAAGACACAAGCAGTCCGATCAAGAGGTAAAATACATGCAGGTCTCACCAAGTTGTTAGCTGATTCGTTTTCAGCATGCGAGTGTGCTCTCAAGTCAATACGTGTGGGAAATCATGACACAGGAGGGTCTAGAGTGAGTAAATACAAGACAAAGTGCAGGAGGAACACAGTGCCTCACCCGACCAGAGTAGCTGTGTTTGAACTGCACAATACTGGACGTGACGGCCTGTCCAGAGACCCAGGCCTCAGCGATGTGGTGGCACAGCTCTGGCACACTGAGGACCCCAGGCTGCACCAGTCCCCAGCTGCAGACAACAACAGCAGTAAGCAACTAGGGGTGGGCATCGACGATCGATAATTGATCGATAAGGATCTTGGTCGATCACAAAATAAAACATTTGGTCGATCACAAAAAAAAAAAAAATTTTTTTTTTTTTTTTTTTGTGATCGACCAAATGTTTTATTTTGTGATCGACCAAGATCCTTATCGATCAATTATCGATCGTCGATGCCCACCCCTATAAGCAACATCATTGCCCTCTGTGAAAACTACGCACTCTCGACACGGCGACAGGGAAACCACCGTTCAAATATACAGTAATGACATACCTTTCATTTTCTGATTCATCTGGTCTTTGGACTATGGGAAGAGACAGAACATGACTTAAATGAACCACTGATTTCATACCAGCACTATATTCAATGCACCAAGGGATCCACATGAGTGCTTAAGAGCATAGGAATAACACATGGCATGGTTAACTATAGGCTACCTGGTATAATGAATATCACACAACCATACTGTCACTCAAGTGTGTCTCAGCTCTTAACAGTATTCAGACCAAGGATACTATAACATAAAAAGCCAGGTGTAATTAATATTAAGAGGGCAGACACATGCAGCAGGAAGAGACAGATAGTCTGGGCCATGAGCTGGAGAGCAGAGACATCCCATAGGAGTAACATATGCTCCTCACCTCTGATCTCAGGCCAGATCTTGTTTCTCCAGGTGTCAACACAGACAGCCACCACCAGGCCTGATGACAGCAGGAAGAGCAGGCGCAGCGAGGTCAAGGCAAAGAACCTAGAAAAGAGACAGCAAAACTGTTTGTGACTTAATGTGACTGTGACTTCATGTGACTGTGACCTCTGGTGTGTGTGTGTGTGTGTGTGTGTGTGTGTGTGTGTGTGTGTGTGTGTGTGTGTGTGTGTGTGGTCTTCCTCAGTAAACCTCTCTCTGATTGTTGGCTCAACCAGGCGTTCTGATTGTTGACAAAATATGCCAAGCCTATGCAGTCATTATCTTGCAGCTCAAAATCAAAACCCCCTCTGCTTGAACACAATGCAGTTATTTGCATAATGGAACAGGTTTGGCTTCCATTACACATCCTGGTTAATCCTCATAAAAGACAGTGACATCAGAGATCAGTAACATCAGAACAAGAGCCTAGTTCTGCTGGTTCATCAGGAATTATGAGGGACTGTTTAGAGAATTGGCTAATCATGTTTGGAATTCTACTGCTTATTAGCCGTATTACAATTGACAACACATTCAGAGGAGAACAATTAATCCATGACCCGTTTCTAGGCAAAAAGTGCACACATTACAAAATAATGTCGCCTTAAAAAGTGAAAACTAAGACAGGGGAATTCCCAAAGAGTAGGCCACACCAGCACTGCTGGGTTCATTCCTGGAACACTTCTCCCTCCCACATCTCCACAATGCATGTGACTTGTGTGTGTGCGTCATGCCATGCATTTATGCATCAGTCCACTGTGTGTATATTGAGGCACAAGTAAAGAGGTGAATCAACCGAGGGGCTGAAATACTAAGTGGTCTAATCGAATAAAGACTGCATGCCTGAGCGAGATGAACAAGCCTGCATCTCTCCCCCTCTGGGCTTCAGGTCACCACTTGCATGGTCCGAGTGATTCATGACAACAATTAGGTCACCCAATTTTTCCCCCCCAAAAAACTGGAAGCAAATGAAATGACTTCATGCAGGGTTTTTTTTTCACCACTAAATAGGGCCAGCTCCCAATTAGCCACATTTTCAACTTTCACAAGATTTTAGTGCGATGTAAAAAAAAAAATCCAAGTAAAAAGTGGTGGTAATGTTGCCAACAGCAGCACAACGCTGCTCTGATGTTCTATTAATAGCCACACTAGTGAGCCATCTGTCTTGTCTTCTGACAGGTGAGCCGTTTGTTTTCTATGTGCAAATCAAATGGGAATGAGTCTGTAAACAGTTCTGTAATTGTTAGAACATTAAAGGGCAATGCATTGCTGAGATATTTCAATGTTTGACACCCCCCCAACACTGGTGGACTCAGGGGGGGGGGGGGGGCAGGGGGGGCGACCGCCCCTCCTGGTGCCCCCACGGTTGAAAAACGTCTCTCTTAAGTGCCCCTTTGAGTGGCAAAAATGCCCTTTTGAGTGGCGAAAATGAGAGGACGTGCCCTATTGCCAATAGTATTGGTGCCCCTCCAATGGTCTAAACTTGACCATGTGCCGCCACAGTTGAAAAACTTCACACTAAAGTGCCCTTTTGAGTGGCAAAATTAGAGGATGTGCCCTATTGGCAATAGTATTGGTGCCCTTCCAATGGTCTAAACTTGACCATGTGCACTGATGGGGTCCCATGTTGTGCAGTAGGTGCCCTTTTTTTCTTTTCGCCCCCCCTGCCCTTCAAACAGCCTGAGTCCGCCACTGCCCCCCAACAAACTTACCAAAACACAACGTTGACCAGTGCGTAGAGTAACACGCTATGGAACGGTCTCTCCCACACCAACACGGCCTGGAGGTAGGTGACCACCGGCTCGTAGGGTCCCAGCCTCGCCTGGACGGTGGCCTGCACGGCCCGCACCCGGCCGTCTCTCTCGCTGGAGCAGGGGCGACTCCGCAAGCCTGTGACACCAGGCCCTCCCTGCTTCACTGAACACTCCTCTCCCTGGGTGGCATCTTCCATTCCTCCCGTGTGCGCCGCCATCTTCTTAACGTAAAACGTCGACTAAACAATCCTGCAAAAAGATAAAAGAACACCTTGGTATTAAACAGACGCAGAACTTAACCCAATGACATGTCGCTCTTAGCTGTTTTGGGTTGCCAGATGTCCGGTTTTCAGTGGACAGTGTCTGTCTATACAACGTGTGTACAATTTGGCTGGTCATTCAGTATTCACTAGAAATCTGGCAACCCCGTGCAGCCAAAAACACTATCGTAGATAATAAAACTAATATAATATATATAGTATAGTATATTTTATACGTATAAATAACGTTACTTGCTCAAAGATTTAAGATAACCTTTTTAGTAGGACTTAGCTAAACACAACAGGTCAACAACAGCCGTCTGGAGTCATCATTCATGTCAATTTAGTCCGTTTTTGTCAGTTACACAACAGTCATGGATCTGTTTACTAGCAATAAGCTCAAATGTTTTGTGTCATTATGACATGAGTTATTCTCCAGCTCGCTAGCTTACTACCGTTAGCTCGCTGTCAACGTCGCTAGTTAAGAGATCTTCCGTAGCTACCCTTTTTACTTCGCTAGCTAATTAGACATTTTGGATCTGAAAGTATTATTGGAATAATCGGCATATCGAGTAAAAGAAACCGGACACATACTTTGTCATCATTGATACAGTTATCCCCGTGGTATAATAAAAGACAATATGGCGAAAGCCTCGGCGAAGGGTACTTATTTTTTCTCACCCAAGCTCCACAATAAACACATGCGAGGACTCGCGGCTCGCCAATCAGAAGCTGCGCTGGTCCCAGATCAGTTTGGTGTTTCGTATCCCTGATTGGGTGTTCAACTTGGGTTGAGAAATAAACTGATCCTAGAAAGTTAAATTGTGTTGTTGATATCTTTTTTTTTCTTTTCTTTTTCTTCAAATAACTCGTTTTCTTATGCATGTGAATAAGAATATCGTGTCAATACTAATCAAATAAATACTTTACACTCGCATATTATGGGCAACGGTTTTCATATCTGGGTGGGATTTTACACCCGTTGTCTGCGCACAGTGCGCAGCTTTGATGTTTTTCCACAGTCCAGAGTCTCCCCTCATAAAATGAAAAATAATGTATAGATTGATTTGAATGATGTACATTTAAATGTACAGTACATTTAAATGTACAGTAAAATATGACTGTCGTTATGTCAATCGCTACAATAACACCAACAACTGTACTTAACTGTGCAGACTTTACAGCGATTGTACCACATTTGCTTTCTCGAATGCAGCCCTAAAGTTTGAGTTTGCGCAAAAGAACATTTGCCGATGTGGTGACGCCATTTATGCGGTATTTGTGTTGTTTCCAAGCGGGAAGGAGCAGAGGCAAATCATCTGCAAATCGTTTGCTAGCCAGAATATTCGGATTGACAGCAGTCTCTCCGATCACAAATCGTTCTTAGGGGGATTTGTTGAAAGACGAAGATGCCGCGGGAAATCATCACACTTCAGCTAGGACAATGTGGAAACCAGAGTACGGTCAAGTGTCTTCCCTCGCTTCAGATGTAGCTAACGTAGCCTGCTGAGCTAACCTAGAGCATGTTGTTGTATTGGTACTGGACAGGTTTGGCCAAGTAGCTAGGTGCTGTCACACCATACGTAAACAAGACCTGATAGTTAGCTATCAAGAAACTCAGGAACTCTCTCTCTGTCTCCTTCCCTCTCTGTCTCTGTCTCTGTCTCTGTCTCTGTCTCTGTGACTGTGACTGTGACTGTGTCTGTCTACAAACAGCTACATCAGGAAATGTGTTGAGACCCCATGCATTGTTTGGATGTTAATTGTCCTGTTCTCTTAAAGTTGGTTTTGAGTTTTGGAAGCAGCTGTGTGCGGAACATGGCATCAGTCCTGAGGGGATAGTGGAGGAGTTCGCCACAGAGGGGACCGACAGGAAGGATGTCTTCTTCTATCAGGTATAAAAGAGCTTAGGTAGCTATGTTAAGTAAGTGGCAATGCCTTCAAAGTATTTGCCAATTGCTGGCCCTTGTGCTCGAAAATAATAGTAAATAGTAGTAAAACTAAATAGTTAGTTGGGTGGGGTTGGTTTTGTCTAAATGGTCGGGGCATAACTGCCATATCATGTTGCTTTCATATATAGAAGAACAACTATACATGGGTAAGCCAACACTACTGTTGAAGTTGTAAATAAGCCAGCCACTTTACAGAAAAAGTCTAGTAGCTCTGAGGTAGAATGGGAAAAGTGAGACGATGATGATGCAGCACACATACTTATTGTCCACTAGATGGGGCAATTGTATAACCCATGGCAGTTGGGATTACAGCTAGTTACAGTCACTTCCAGACTGATTGCCTCCTGATATTATTTACTGATACTGATATTGCATGCCTTGCTACTCTATGGTAGAAGTAAGCCTTTTTACCTCTCCATACAACCCACAGGCAGATGATGAGCACTACATCCCAAGAGCTGTACTTTTGGATCTGGAGCCCAGGGTGATCCACACGATCCTCAACTCCCCCTACGCCAACCTCTACAACCCAGAGAACATCTACTTGTCAGAGCATGGCGGGGGTGCGGGCAACAACTGGGCTAGTGGCTTTTCACAGGTGACTGTGTGAAATAAATATGGATGGAAGGAAGGCAGGCAGGGTTGCAAACTTTCACGCATTGATCCACACACTCCCGATTTGGATCCCCCTCTCACAGTCTCATGCCAGCAAGGCAAATCTCATACATTTACCACTATCCTACTCACAATCTGAAATACACTATCATTTGATAAATTAACCACTGGCTTGTAATTTGCACTGTAGAGACTTGCATGTCTCTCTGGGTTATTTTCTGCCTAAACCTGCGTTCTACGATGTAGCACACACCTGGCTGGTGGATATTCCGAACTCACCTCCGTGTGGACCTGTGTACGGCTGCGCTGCTTGCGTGAGCATATTCGGAAGGCATTTCAATGAGTCCCTGGTGACATAAAAGCACTTCAATCTGAGGTGTATGTTCTATAATGATAGTAACATATTTGAGCATTTTTTCCTCCCACTGCTGATCACGAGTCACAGCAACATACCTAGAATTGCTTGAATTGAGCTTTATGAGGCAAAGCTATTTTTGGGGGGAGAACCCCCAGACCCTCCCCGACAGGGTTTTTGTGTCCACTCTAATAATATCAAGAAACCTCACTCTCACCCACTTCTGAAAGTTGGCAACCCTGGGAAGGGGTTATAATGTACTCAGTCCTAGTGGGACCAGGGGCAAGAACATTTTAGAGAACAGAATCTTTAACCTTAAAACAGATTATATTAACAAGAAGTGTATTCTTTATTAGCATGTCATGTTGGGGATGGTAGTATTAGCTCAGAGGTCCCCCTGTTTAATTTGTCACAAATGTATATATACTGTGCCAAAAATCGATGTTTTTTTAAATGCTCTCTGATTTGTTTGGCTTGTCATTTGCAGGGTGAGAAAATCCACGAAGACATATTTGATATCATCGACAGAGAGGCGGATGGCAGTGACAGTTTGGAGGCAAGCCCCCGGTTTCTCAGTCCCTGATTGGTTTACAGACGCTGCTAATGGGGGGGTGAAAGGAGGGGGGGGCGGTGAAAGGAGGAGTCTGCTGACTTGTGTAAATTAATGTCTGCTGGAGCTTGGGAACACTCCAACAAAGTCTCCATCTCATTTTCACACACTGACTGCAGTGCATATCCTGTCTCACATGAGGAGAGTTCTGGGGGAAAATGAAAAGAGGAGGGGATTTCTTCCTGCCTTAACAGAATTAGACACTTCCTGATTGCCTCCATATGTGGCTGATGTTATGTGACGTGTGAAGGAATATCGTTTTCTTGTGCTCTGCAGTTCAGCGGCGGTGGAAAGCAGGCTTTCTTTGGGCATAGAATGAGGAACTTAATAGAGAGTACTTGTAAGATGTGAGCCCACACATGTCATCTTAAACTAGTAAAGCTTGTGCCATGCACTGTTATTTCTAGCTTTTTTAAAACTTTCCTAAATTGCCAGCCCTAAAGTTGCCTCCCTTAAAACAACAGCAAGTTTACCCACGGAGGTCTGTGTAATTTATGTTGCTCATTCTCGTTATGACCCCACATTATTATTTTGTGTGTGTGTGTGCGAGTGTGTGTGTGTTTGTCAGGGTGTGGTGTGCAGGGTGTTTGGTGTTAGTAATAGCTAGCTAGGCTGGAGTTGAAGGCAGGTATTACAGGGCTGTGTGTGGGAGGGAGAGAGAGCCTCTTTGTGGGGTGGGGCGGCCTTTCCACCTACAGGATGCGTGGAGAAAGAGGGAGGCAGGGACTCACACTCACTCACTCACTCACTCAGACATACACTCACCAAGCACTTTATTAGGCTGGCTGACAGCCTAATTAGCTGACAGAAGTGGAACCTAATGTGTTCTTCTGCTGTTGTAGCCCATCCGCCTCAAGGTTTAACGTGTTTGCATGTGCATTCTGAGATGCTTTTCTACTCATCACAATTGTACAGAATAGTTATCTGAGTTACCGTAGCCTTTCTGTCCGTTTGAAACAGTCTGGCCATTCTCCGTTTACCTCTCTCAACAACAAGATGTTTCCGTCTGCAGAACTGCCGCTCACTGGATGTTTTTTATTTTTTTATTTTACCATTCTGAGTAAACTCTAGAGACTGTTAAGTGTGAAAATCCCAGGAGATCAACAGTTTTAGAAATGTCTGTCTGGCACCAACAATCATGCCATGGTCAAAATCTCTGAGATAAATATTTTCCCCATTCTGATGTGAACATTACCTGAAGCTGTTGGTCTGTATCTGCAGGATTGTGCTTATTGGCTGATTAGATAATTGCAGGAATGAGAAGGTACAGGTGTTCACCTAATAAAGTGCTAGATGAGTGGATATGCACCCAACACACTGAGTATATGGGAAATAAGTCCTGTTTTTATTTTTTGTTACAGGGGTTCGTCCTGTGTCACTCCATTGCAGGGGGAACAGGGTCTGGTCTGGGATCCTACCTGCTGGAGAGACTCAATGACAGGTAAGGATACGCACGCGCACACACACACATAGAGTAGGATGAGTTCCCAACTTGTAGAAAGGTAGAGAATAAACTGGCCCAATTCTAGCATCACATTTCCAGTGTGTTATTAAACACTGCACTCTCTCCCTCTCCCTAGGGGCTCCTTTAGTTTTCCTCTGTCATTGGAGCCTATTCTGTGGACTGGTGTGTGCTGATTCCTCTGTCTGCTCTCCAGGTACCCGAAGAAGCTGGTCCAGACGTACTCTGTGTTCCCTAACCAGGACGAGATGAGCGACGTGGTCGTGCAGCCATACAACTCACTGCTCACACTGAAGAGGCTCACCCAGAATGCAGACTGTGTGGTGAGCAAGAAACACACACACACACACACACACACACACACACACACACACGTGCATACTGCCACCTGTGTATCTTGTTTTCTTCTGGTTATGCTAGTATGGAGAGTAACAAATAGTTATTTCCTGGAAAAGGAAAATCCTATCAATCCCACACCCATCTGATTATGATGCAACATCCGGCTTTTGAACGACCCCTTGTGCCCTTCCGTTGTTATGTGATTAAGAGGAAAAGTACAAGCTGAAAATATTTTTTGCACAAGCAACACAACCTTTTGGGATTCTACTGTAGGTCCATACAATTTAGCGCTATAGATAATCGGCATATGATTTAGCGCTATCGATAAACCCCTCCCCCCCCACACACAACATCCTGTGGGAAACATGGTATTACTCATATCCCAATAACCTCCCCTCATCCCCATCATACCACTTTTGCTGATCAGGCGTAACAGTGATGTAGTATGCTTAAATACAGCGACCAGGTTTCTAAAAATGTTTCAAGACTTTAACTGACAACACTTCTCCAACCACACTCTGCAGACTTTCACTGCTAAAATGCTTGGTCACTGCATAAAAACGCTGTTCACCCACGTGGTGACTATACCTAAAAAAAACTATTTTAGGATTTCGAATGAATAAACACTGTGGTCTCACCTGGATTCAATTCTGTGGATCCTGTATTTGATCAGAGACTCGAAGGTCTTGATGCTGTAGCCGGTCTGGCCTTCACCCTGGCGCTCAGAGACGAAGTACACCTGTTGGGGAGGCGTTATCAGACTGGGTCGCACAAACGCGCCCAAGCAGCTACTCGATTGGCCTCCAGCAGTCAGATCTCCCGCTGAGATACAAAGTTATAGATCCCGGACTGAGCCCCCAAATTGTAATGGAAATTTAACCATACGGTCCTCAGGTGAGACAGGAAACCAGCAAGATGGTACACAGTATTTACTCGTTAATAAGGTTTAATCAAAATAGTTTGCAAAGTATTGACTTCTTAAACAACAGTACACAACAGAAGTGTTATGAGAGCTGTCCTGGCAAGAAACCCTCAATTCTGTCTCACGAACATCTTATACTTGGACTGGGGGCACAATGTCAGCCGGCCCCCCTCCGAGGGTGGCGTGATTTACAGACAATGAGCTGGTGTGTACCTTATCTTTCTCAGTACTAGCAGATGGGCACCCTATCTAGTCAAGTGGCAGATTTAGCACATTCTGTACTGAGAAGTAAGGTAAGATTTAATCAGAACACAATATCCAAACTTGCATTCATGTAGAAACTCTAGAGCAGTTAGATCAGATAACATACTGTTAACCTCTTAGTCTATGACGATAGTACAGGTACAAATCAACTTAGGATATACTGATTATACACAGGAATAACAGGAAGACACGTTAGAGCATTTTTAGCCATTACAATAGGTATTCTCAAAAAAACTCAATTTAAAAAGGCATGCATTTCACTTGTCTCAGACAAGTTCCCTGGCAACAACAACTCACGGATGGGCATGGGGAAGGAGGGGGATGGGGGGGGGGATGAGCCACATTAATAGTTTTTAACGTATGATACGGTCACCGAAATAATTGTTTACCCCGCAGCTCTTGCGTGAGGCTAATGATGAAACCAGGGAGCGCAGCGCCAGCGTTCAGGAATTACCCCCCTGGATGATTAAATCTGAGTCTTGGGATTGATGGTTGTATTAGTCCGAGATGCTCTGACAGTCTGATATTGTTTCCTCTCTAATATCTACTTCCTCTAAGGGCTTGCATAAGGCCCTCAGGTTTATTGGGTTAGCTCGAGGGCTAATAGAATCTGCAGAAGAATTGGTTCCCCTGTTAGTGAGGCACAGTGAGCCTCTCAGCAGACCTCCCCACATACACAGCCCACTGTGTCTACTCTGCCCATCAGGCCTGGACGACCGCTGTCAAAGACCACTGTTACCCAGTCTCTCCCAGTCTTACTACAGTTGAACTGTCTTTCCTATGTGAGGTTCTAACTGTCTTTGTCTTGTCGATCCCCCTGGTGCGGCCTCTCTTTCTTTCGTGACCATGTCACTCTTGTGGTTCTCTCTCCTGCTTTAATGCCCAGTCTTCCTCCTTGTTACTGTTTTGTTTCGACCTCCTAAACCGTCTCTTCTTATATGACATGTGACCCTTGTCTCTATGTGTGTCAGGTGGTGCTGGATAACACAGCTCTGAATCGCATCGCCACAGACAGACTGCACATCCAGAACCCCTCCTTCTCCCAGATCAACCAGCTGGTGAGTTGATTGACAGCCGTCACTCAGGGCTCAGAGCATCCACCTCTGCTAGTGGCTCTACCCTGGCTTTTTGTTCAGTGGGGTTTCCAACAGGGGGGAAATATGTTCAAATGGAAGTACTGTTTGAGTGAAGTTGCTCAACATGACCCAGGAATTAGGCAAAGAGTGTGCGTGAGGTAGACGTGACGCCAAACAAACTCGTTTGACGAGTCGCTCGCATGTCTGGATGTCACACTCCCCAACAGCTTTTTTGAAATGTTGCTGAAAGATTTCAGACAGAAACGCCTATCATCCTCCTGCCAACCTTCCACACATGCACTTTCAAGAATGGAGTTCGTTATTGAGATACCCACCTTGCTGGGCAATGTTTTTGATGTGTGACGACTAGCATTATTTCCCTCCAATAATGAAAAGCAAGCCTACTTTTCAAGGTTGAAAACCATCTTTCTCTCAATAGGTTTCCACCATCATGTCAGCCAGCACGACCACCCTGCGTTACCCAGGATACATGAACAACGATCTCATTGGTCTGATTGCATCACTCATCCCCACACCCCGCCTCCACTTCCTCATGACTGGCTACACACCGCTAACCACTGACCAGTCGGTGAGCAGTTTTCAGTGACCGCATAAATGCATCCTTGATATTACAGTCCTCGAGACATTCCCCTCGCTAAATTATCTTTCAAAATCATAATTTTTTCTACTGAAAAAGGCACTCTTTTCACTCTTTCATAATACTGCATCCTCCATTTTCCCCCTGTCCCCCCAGGTGGCCAGTGTGAGGAAGACCACAGTGCTGGACGTGATGAGGAGGCTGCTGCAGCCCAAGAACGTCATGGTGTCTACAGGCAGAGACCGCCAAACCAACCACTGCTACATCGCCATTCTCAACATCATCCAGGGAGAGGTGGACCCTACCCAGGTGTGTGAGAGAGAGAGAGAGATATCAATGCATTTATATCAATGAACCGCCGAGGGCAATAGAGCAGTCTGCAGCATACTGGAGACAGGACACATCTACCCTGAAAGTACATCAGGGTACAGCATTGAGCAGTAATATCAACTGTTGCGACTATAAGACAACTTCCCTTTCTCACACTCCGTCACTGGATGAAATGAAATGTCTGCTGATTGCAGTTGATCTGGTGCTTCCGTCCCCAACCAAGGATGGTCTACAGCAGCACTCAAGATCTTCTGCACAGATTATTCCATAACAAAGCCATCTAATCTCACTACAGAGAGATTAACCTAGCGAATAAACACAATTATTAGACCCAACCAAATTATGAGGAAAAAAATAAAACAATTACATGACCCATTGGAAAGAATCAACCAAAAGACACAAAAAGTAAACTGGAATGCTACCTGGCCCTAAACAGAGAGTGGCGGAATACCTGACCACTATGACTGAACCAACACTAAGAAAAGCTTTGACTATGTACAGGACAGACTCAGCGAGCATAATCTTGCTATCAATAAAGGTCGCCATTGGCAGAGAAGACAGGCTATGTGCACACTGTCCACAAAATGAGGTGGAAACCAACCAAACTATTTATCTGTACTTCAACTATATGCACATTGATAAAACCCTGTACATCAGCAATAATATAACAATTTAAATGCAGAGAGAATCTTATCTTATCTATCTACAAGTATGTGTGTAACCATTGGTTGTGATGATTCCATGACTGCAGGTCCACAAAAGCCTTCAGAGGATCCGGGAGCGGAAGCTAGCCAGTTTCATCCCCTGGGGTCCCGCCAGCATCCAGGTGGCCTTGTCCAGGAAGTCCCCTTACCTGCCCTCCGCCCACCGTGTCAGCGGCCTGATGATGGCCAATCACACCAGCATCTCCTCTGTAAGTCCCGCCCCCACACACCCCTTTATTATATCTTACACCACTTTCCTTGTGCTTGGTAACCGGGCAACATCTATAAACCTCTGCGGTGAATAGATCATAGAATCGATAATGGATGTCATGAAGAGGGTGTTTAAATGTCCCCCTGGAAGTGACGGTAATGAGGCGTGGTAATTGAGGTGTATCTGGTCATGGCTGGTTATGTCACTGCTTCCCCCTCTCTCTCCACAGCTGTTTGAGCGGACGTGCAAGCAGTATGACAAGCTGCGCAAGCGCGAGGCCTTCCTGGAGCAGTTCCGCAAGGAGGACATCTTCAAGGACAACTTTGACGAGCTGGACAACTCCCGCGAGGTGGTCCAGCAGCTCATCGACGAGTACAGCGCAGCTACACGGCCTGACTACATCTCCTGGGGTAATCAGGAGCAGTGAGGACCCCTCTGGACCCCTGGGTCCCACTCTACTGCCCAACCAAGGGGCAGGGCTCTGAGCTAGTTGCCTCCTCTCTTGTGCCACATGCTGTCATTACAGAGTCCTATAGATTAACAGATGTCTCAACAGCTTCTCTTCCCCTTGTTCTGTTCTGTAGCTGTTTGGGACAAACCAAAACCTATATTACTGTGCCTGTATCCAGTCCCCCACTGATGGTTATGAATAGTAGTGAATAACTAGTTTTCTCTCTGACACACACACTCTCACTCGTCTTTTCTGTCTTCCGATTCTGCTCCTCTTGATCCTGGTCTTATGGATCTCATTGCCTTGTTTTGGTCTATTTTTATACTGCATCATGGTTTGTGTGTTGTTGCTTTGCAGTGATAGCCTGAGAAACACCTGTATACGCTTACGGGTTTAGAAATGACAACATAATAACCCCCTCGCTCCAAACATTTCTGAAATGTTCTACCTACTCAGTATGCTGTGTGCTTAAATGAGTGCACACAAACACCATGATGATCCCCACCAGACACCATGATAGTAGACACAAGATACAAAACACCTCATCAGTTCCTGCTGTACATAATATGCAAGACCATCACAATTTTAAATCACACTTATACCAAACCAGCTGTATGGCAGTGGTCACTGCTAGGATAACATTCAACTTGTTT
Organism: Nansenia antarctica; assembly: GCF_963989245.1. Taxonomy (NCBI): domain Eukaryota; kingdom Metazoa; phylum Chordata; class Actinopteri; order Argentiniformes; family Microstomatidae; genus Nansenia; species Nansenia antarctica. The sequence goes on from NC_137675.1 coordinate 69,547,631, forward strand.
CCTGTAACTGACTACATTTGTCGGATTGTGTCTTTACACTGGTGCAGCACTATTGAGTTGAACATGTCAACCTGGTGCCTGTGTGTATACTTTCTTAAGTGCATCAAGGAACATGTTAAATGTACAATATCTCCTATGTTTTGTCATCCCAGTGTATATACCGTTTCATGTTGAGCCTTTGTGTATGTTTGAGTTGTGAAATTATTAATAAAGATGTTTTTCTAAGACAAGGTGTCACTGGTATCTGTATGGACCAAACTGGCAAGTATGATCGTTGCAACGAGGATCTTGTCGTACTGTTCCTGCGTCATCAATCTAATCCCACAAGAATTTGACCTTTTAAAGTGAGTCTCTAGTTTCCCAAATACCTAATAACATTTCAGGGTAATGCTACACAAAGCTTTATTACTCACCTGGAGCTGTTGTACACCAACACCACTAATCCTGCATCAAACTCCTCACTACTTTAAGGCTCATTAGCACAGAGGAACGCAGAGGCACTCTGTGACATTTGCTCAACCAGTCCATTGTTTTCATCCTGAGACTCCTTTCAGAGGCGGCTTTTAAAGCTGTGGCTGCTGGCGCCAAAACTTCACCCCTCTGCAGAAAGTCTCAGGTTGAAAACAATGGAATTGAACTGCTCCAGTAGGCATCAGTGAGTGTGTCTGCAGATTTCTGTGGGAACGAGCCCTGCTTGTCAACGCAATAACACCAAGCACAAATATGGTACAATGGAGCTGCTTTTATTAATTACATACAGTATTTATAGTTTTTTTTATTGCACATCCAAGTTAAACAAACAATAGTGCAATTGACTATACACACGTTACATAAAGAAGGTACCATGCAGCATACAAACAAAGCAAAGTCATCTTTAGCTGGATTTCTTTCCTTCCTCTTCATAGTTACATGTAGCTCAGACACAGTGAATGGAGCTGCCTGCAGCTGCAGTAGAAAAAGCGACGGACAGTGCCTGCATACAAATAAGGGTGTGCGTTGGCTAATCCAGGCCTTCCTCCTGAGGAAGACCACAGAGTCTGGGGGTGAAGGCCAGGGGCTGGATGGGCCGTCGTGGGTCTTGATGAGGGAGACAACATCCCAAGAAAACACCACCAAGGTGGCGGTCTGGGGAACTAAAACAATAGCCTATTACAATACAAGACAATAACTAAAAGTTTGAAGTGAAGTGGCCTTTTGTCAGAAAGTCAACTGAACAATGGTGGTGGCTATGGATACCAACTGGCAATATGATATTGGGTGTAAAATGTTACTTTGTTTTGAGTGGATATTTTCTATCTAACATAACATATTTGGTCCATGTTCAAACACATGACTTTGCAACACTTTGGCTACTGGCTGTAAGTCTAACACCCAGGTCGTGAAACCAGAAAGGCAATCCGCTGTTTAGTAGCAGGGTAAGCTACACATGATCAACATCTCTGATCAGGACAGTGTCCTAATGGATCCAAAGAAGAGGCATTCATGGTTTTGTGATCATTAAAAGCTAAATCTTAAAAATACAAAACACAGCTCGGTCCTCGATTAAGACATAAAAAGGGGACAAACAACTCAAACTTATAAAAACAAAAACACACACAATGTGTCACAAAGTGTACAGTACATACACATAAATGACACTCAGAAAGCATCAATGGACAGAACACCACTGGTTCTGTATTTGCACAGCAGGGGGAGGGTAGATGGGGGTGTATCGTGGATTAGTGTCGATTACACAATACAATGTGATGGTCCATATGACTGACTTGAGGCTGACGTGGGCACATAGATTCTTATATGCCGCTGCTTATAATAAAATAACTATTTGAGTTTAATCTGCACAGGCAGGTGTTAAATCTGAAGGTTTTAGACCAGTATAACAACTACAACAAATCTAAATGCTCCAATCAAGTGTTAGCCAAAGTGGGGACACAATGTCATGTTGAGTATTACAGCTCAGGCGAGAAGCACAACCAGCCAGAAATCCGAGCATTTGGTATAAACACAGACGTGTCCCGAGATCCTTTGGTTTGTGTCAAACAGCATTCGCCCGGCCCCTGAATGTCTCAGCCAAAAAAAGTTTCCCATCCTTTATCACACACAACTGATAATCCCAGGGGGAGGGGTTTCACTAGATCTCCATGACAGCCAGAGTGACTTACTGAACTCAACATCTGTTTCCAGTTCAAGTTCACACAACTTGCTGCATCAACAGTTCCAGGTAATGCAAGCCTGGCTGGGGTCTTATAAAAAAAAAAAAAGGACCCCTTTTTCAGAAGAGTGTGTGTGTGTGTGTGTGAGAGAGAGAGAGAGAGAGAGAGAGGGGGAGGTGACCGTGTTGGAGTGAGGCTGAGTATTCCCCCCCACTATTCCAGCAGTGCATGAGGGATCATTCTCTAGGAAAGACAGAGCACAGAGAGAGAAGTACCCACCAACACTGCCCCCCTCCCCTCCCCGCTCCTCTCCTCTGACACAGGGGAGTAGCACAGCTTATGTTTTAACAGTTTGTCAGCTCTTGCCACTGGGCTCTGTCACTCTCTAAAGCAATACGTGAGTCTCAGAAGATCGGGGGATATGCCTTACATTGAGTAGGTGGTGGGCTCTAATGTGTGGTAATAGAGGTTGAGTAGGTGGTGGCGGAGGGGGGGGGGGGGCTCTAATGTGTGGTAACAGAGGTTGCGTGACAGGATGGGTGGAGACGGACGACACCTCATCAGGACCCACAATGGTTTCTGTGGGTTTTTAGTCTCGCTTACAAAACAGGCCCCCTTCTCCGGCCCTCCTCCCCTCCTCCCCCTCTCCTCCACTCTCCTCCACTCTCCTCCCCTCTCCCCTGCTCCTTCAGTTGGAAAGCTCTGCGAGGTTTATTTTCACGGATGAGGAGTAAAAACAGCACTCTCTTTGTTTTGGCTGCTGTGCTGTTCCCAGTGGAGGAGACGCAGGGTCCAGAGGGCTGGGGGGGCTGAGCTTGGCAGAGGCTGTGTGGAGGACAGTGGGGGGGGGGGGGGGGGCTCCTCACACCGGGTGCGAGGGCAGTTCCAGCAAGGTGGGGGTGGGCGTCGGGGGGAGGTGGTGGAAGCCCACCTCAGTCCCCTCTGTGATGCCCGTGTCATCCCCTCTCCCACGCTGGCGACGGATGGCACTGAAGTAGGCATTCATCAGCTGCATGATCTCAGTCAGCTGTGACAGACAGACAGGAGAGAGAGAGAGGGAGAGAGAGAGAGAGAGAGAGAGAGAGAGAGAGAGAGAGAGAGAGAGAGGAGGGAAGAGTCAGAGTGGTGGCACAGTGGTTTGAGGAGTGGCTTTCTCAGTGTCTGTGTCTGGCACTGTCACAGAGGGGAGGGGAGAGATGATGTCATCCAGCTGCTGGAACAGAATCCCTCACGAGATGTTCAGAGCATGATGTGCTTTGGCATAGTCTGCGGCAAGAACAAGGGTGCACACGCACACAAAGGCGGCGCATACAGATAGATATTTCATTATTGTGTCATCTGTTATTCAGCTGGGTTTTTATAACAGTGGTGAAGGTCACACTGAAAGATATTACATTGGCTCATTGTGTCATTCAGTCATGCTGACCCCTGGGCCCTGACCCTGTTAATATCATAACCATCACCGCATATCCAACTCTTCTCCTAACACTGTGAGCCACAGCCTAACCCTCGTTCTAGCTTAATCCCTACCCCAGTCCTACAGCTCCCAGAGCCTTACCCTAACATCAGCTGCTAACCTTGCCTTAACCCCTCACTCTGAGCCTTACCATAATCACCCCATGCAAATCTCTTCCTCTCTAACTCCCTGCCCATCCTGCTCCAAACCTATGCATTTATGACAGAGCAATGTGTTCATAAAAAACAGCGCCCTCTTTTAGTTGCCCTTTAATTTGCCTGTTCTGCCGCACCAATAAATAAATAAAAGCCACTTTTGTTTCCCCCATGAGAGATCACAGAGAGAGCTTTGTTCCGCGTGGGAAGATGCAAGAAAATGTGCCGGGTGAAGGGACGATTTGTTCTCACGGAAAAAAAAAGAAGAAGAAGCAGTTTGGGGAAATATCCGGGTTTCTTGGAAATGTTTTGGGCTAATATTTTAGTCTGACCGCAGTAACAGACTCCCCCCCCAGTTGGCTATTTAACGGGAAGTAAAAAGTCTAGTGGTTGGTTGATTCTGGTTGGAGTGTGAGTCAGGTTGTGTACTCTCCAGGGATTAATTACTGTGGGTGGAATATCATGAGCAGACACAGCGTGGTTGATTCAATGACATGTGCACAACTCATTACGGTGATAAGGAATAAGAGGCTAATTCAGAACATGCATCATCTCACTGCTGCAGGCCAACACATCTAATCTTTACAATGCAGGAGATGCACTCAAACGGAATAGGAGAGTAGACATCCACTCCTCCTTTCGCATTTGGTCTTTTTCTGAAGTCGTTGCGGGGATCAATAGAGGGACACAGAGGTGGCGACACACACACAGACAGGCAGAGGTGGGGACTGAACCCTGGCCTCCAGCGTAGATCGCTCATATTGCTGTGAGCTGCTAGTAGTACAACGTGACCATGTTCAAACACCCTTTTTCAGTTTTAATTTCACCCACAGTCTACTATGCAGCTATGACATCACAGCTGTATACACACATACGCACACGCACGCACACACAGCTATGACATTACAGCTGTATACACACACACACACACACACACACACACACAGGCACACACACACACACACACACACACACACACACACAGGCACACACACACACACACGTACACACACACACGTACACACACACACACACGCACACACATGTGCACACACCCTAGCAGTGTGTCCCACTGGGTGTTGTGTTCAGATGTCTACCTTGGTGGTTTCAAACAGCAGGTCTCGGTCGCCAGCAGTGATTTTGAAGGTGTTGCTGTCTGAGACGCCGTAGGAGCAGATCTGGCCGTAGGTGAAGGACTCCAGCGCCTCAGCCTCACCCTGCCTGTACAGAGACACGGACGTAGCAGCCACACCCAGCCATAGCTTCTGAGAGAAACTTCCAGTTGAGCTCTAGAGGGGGAGGGAGGGAAGGAGGGAGAGAGAGAGAGAAAGTAATTAGACCAGGGCAATATGGTCTACGTTTCTACTCCATTATCCAAGCAGAAAGTGGCGACTGAATTGACAAAGGAGACGTGCTCACAATGTAGAAGTCCACCTCGTAGAGTGTGCAGCCAAACCCTGACCACTGGCGTGCGATGGTGAGGTAGGCGGCCATACTGTCCCTCCGGCTGTACCCTGCCAGGCCCTTCCAGTGCTCGACGACGGTGCCCATGATGGCCGCCGCCTCCTCCTTCAGCCTGCTGCGGAGCCACAGGTCCTTCTCCACCTTCTGCTTGTGCACCGCGGTGGCCGTGTGGCTCCACAGCGCCCCCGCCAGGAGGCCTCCGGGGAAGCGCTGCGGAGGGGGGGGGGGGCAGCCCTGGGCCGGCGTCTGGGTGGCGGGGAGGGCAGGAGGGGCCGAGAGGGACAGGAGGACCCGGGCCTCCACCATGTGGCCGGGGAAGAGCTCGTCCAGGGAAGGGCAGGGGGAGTGGGTGCTGAAGTCCCCGATCACAGACTGTAGCCTCAGGGCAGCCAGCGCCTGGAGGTCCTCCTCACAGGCTGGGAGATGACCTCGCACCACCATCTCATGGCACTGAGAGAGAGAGAGAGAGGGAGGGAGAGAGAGAGAGAGAGAGAGAGAAAGAGAAGAGAGCGGGGGGGGGGGGGGAGGGAGGGGGGACAGTGCGTCAGTAATGTGTTCCCTCCATCCATCATAACTGTACCCCACCCTGTTTTACTCAGACCCATAACTATTTTATAACTGTCCTCAGGAAGAATGTACTAATGAACTCAACCCCGGCTGGCCCGCGGCCTCTCAACAGTGCAGCCAATGGCCTTACTCATGTTTCTAAAGCATTGTGTTTTATTACTATTGTGGATTGTAAGACTTTAATGACTGTTAAGTAAAACCTACTTATAAAGTGAAATAGTAGGAATGAGTCATTGGCAACCGCTGTTAAAATTAGGTCCCATTATCAGTCCTGGAACAGCCATCGACATCTGCTATAATTTGATAGATGAGGAGAAAGGGGAGGCGTGTTACCTGTTCGAAGAGGAAGAGATACTCGATGCTGTCTGCAGATATGCTGTCTGAGTCCAGCAGGCAGTACAGTTTGAAACAGAGTCGCCACTGGGAGTCTGAATCTGGCTGTTTGGCAGAGAGGCTGGAGAGCAGAGGAACAGAGGGGATTATGAGGGGGAAATGGGTGGGAATGATACACACATTAATATACACACACATACAGACACATACACACACACACACACACACACGTACACACTTACACGTACACGTACACGTACACGTACACGTACACGTACACGTGCAAGTGCACACACACACACACAAACTCCACTTGGCCTGTTAAATCAAATGCAACCCCATCCCTTCCAGACTGTGACAGCATCACTTGCGGTAGAGGATGACTAACAGCGGGTTTGCGAACGTTTATGTTTACCTTGTCACTCAGCTTGGACACACACACCTCTTAGAAAAACACTGATCCCTTTTATTCCAGTTCAATCCCTTATCTGTTGGTGTGAGACTTTTGCCTTACACAAGCAAATGACATCAGCTTCACCTTGACTGTACAACGGCTGCACTTCCATGCAGATAGACACAGTGACACAAGTCCAGTTTCCCAGCATGTTGGGCGTTTGACAAATGACAAGGCAAGGTCATCACTTATCACAGACATGGATAACTTTCAGTGTGGGAGTTGGACCAGAAGAAGATAAATACACAAACCACCCCCTGAGTTTCAGGGAATTCTATTCATTCTGACAAGCTTTCTCAGCACAGGCGTAGAACGTTTTTGTTTTTTTTCATATTTACTTTTCAAACCTGGTCAGGATGTCTGCGATGATGGTGCTTCCCCCTACGGGCCTCTCCCACAGTGCATTCTGCTCGAACAAGGCAAACGTGTTTCGGCTTTCCTGAAGGCCCAGCTTCTCCAGAATCCTCCTCACCACCTGACAGAGGAGAGAGGGGGAGCGACAGGATCTTAGACCGGTATACTGACAGACAGTCCCCGATCCTCGGTGGGGACAGTGTTAACAAAGACCTACGAGAGGAGAGGGGGGTGCTTCTCAGCAGAGACTGTAGAGAAGGTCGGGTCCCTCACCTCATTGGCGGTGGTGTGAGAGCTGATGTGCAGCAGGCAGGAGCCTGGGCCTGGGTAGTGCACGGTGCACAGCATCTCCTGCCTCCCCATCAGCACCTGGATCTCCTCCCAGGACGGCACACACTCCCGACACCTGGTCTTCTCCAGGGCCTCCACGATGAACGACGCATAGTTGTCCATCTCAGAGTCAGGACACTGGCTCTGTATCCTGCAGAACAGACAGAAGAGACATGGGAGTGAGCAGGGTGTGTGTGCGTGTGTGTGTGTGCGTGTGTGTGTGTGTGCGTACGCTAATTCAGACTAACTGAAACTGTACATAAAAAGGGCAAGCTTCAGTATGTCATTCATGTTCAGATTGATTCAGGGCCTGTAAAACGTAATGTTATTACAATTATAGGCTTTGCGTCATCCTTTCGATTCAACACAAGAGTTCTTTATTTTCTTTGGGGTTGGCAATGCTAGAGAGTCAATGAGGCGAGGAATGACAAATGTTCTCACTTCAGCTCTCAGAGAAGACTTAAAAGGCTCGACGTCCCTCGATCCTTCAAAGCGGAGGGAAAAAAAGCCAAAGAAAACTTGTTTGACTTTGGGCAGCTCTCTGAACAGGAAAAGGTGTTTCCGCTCACGTGAACCAGAGTGACCCGCCGCTTCCTCCCAGTGGAGTGACCAGGGAAGGTGTGTGCGTGTGTGTGTGTGTGTGTGTGTGTGTGTGTGGGGGGGGGGG
>NC_137675.1:69560560-69563870 GCF_963989245.1 Nansenia antarctica
TTCTCAAGAGACAAATAGTCTCATGTCGTCTAGGCATAATATATAGAACGAACTGTTGATATAAAACAGCAACAAAGAAATGTTCAGGAGACTGGGTCATGCCATAGTGCGGTTTTAGTAAATAAGGAAATGGGCTCCACTCTCTCTCTCATGTGGTCTGGACATGGGACACTCCACATTTCTGACATGACTCCTGGTCACAGACTTCCTCTCCCGCTTCCTCTCCAGGATCAAAGGTCAACCAGAGAGGGGCTTCTGACTTCTGCATACTGACTAACCCAAACCAAACCACTCTGACACAGCACAGTCAGGATAGAAAAGTGCAACCCAAAAAAAAAAGCCTTGCCTCTGTATCTTTTCTGACACAACCTGTTAAACAACCACATAAATCTTTGTCTTTTTTTCGGGGGGAGCATAGGAAGTACCTTGGACCGCATGAACCTGTGTATGTGATTTGGCAACTGATTTGTTATTGTATTCGCTTTTCAGGGAAGTTCAAATGCCAAGTGAGGCTAAAGTGTGTTCTAGTACAAGTGAGATAATGGCATGATAACATATTGCCCAGTTTGACCCTATTCACTGATATTTCTGTAGTGAGAAGATGAAGGGAAAGGAGAGGTTGAGAGATTAACCCCTGAGAGGGAACTAGTATTGTACAGCAGCGAGAGAGAGAGGAAGAAGCCATTTTTCATGCTTCTCTTTTGTGGCAGCTTTTCTCCATGGCTTAGAGGAACACATCGCTAATTCACTAATTCAGTTGTGAAGCAGCAGTAAAACACACAACAAAGCTCCCGTTGAGAGTACACACACACACACACACACACACACACACACTTCTCTCTAGGAAAGTCCCAGGGTAGATTAAGTTATTATCGGGAATGTTTGGGTTTGGATTTTTTTTTTCTTAGAGGTATTAAGCGGTTGGCTGCTGTAAGCAGGGTACAACCCCATCCCTATAGACACAGAGGGCGCCATGTGTGAGTAACAGAGAAACTCCTGGGCCGAGTCATCCCTCTTTTATCCCTCTTTCTCTTCCCGCAAAACAAAAGTCTTTCATCTTTATTCCCTCTCTCATTTCTGGTATCCCTCAGAACCCTAGAGGGTCATACTTGTTACTCAGAACAGTATCCTCCAGAGATGCCCCTGTGTTCTGGAGGAAACAATGCTGGAACTTCCGAACATCCACCTCGTGTGATGTGTCACAGGGAACTGAGAGGAGACCACAAATTGTGATTTACATGAAATACCTACCGGAACAGCAACGAGGAAAGGGGATGTGGCAGTGTATGAGTCAGTGAATGTGTCAGTATGAGTGCGTGTGTGTGTGTCTGTATAGTGTGTGTGTCTGTATGTGGGTATGTGTGTCTGTGTGTGTGTGTGTGTGTGTGTGTGTGTGTGTTTGCATGCGTGCACACGAGTGTGTGCACGTGTGTGTTCCTCACCAATCTCTTTGTAGGTCTGCTTGTCGGGCCAGATGACGGTGCAGAGGCTGGTCAGTACCAGAGTGCCCAGTCTGCGGGCGCCGCTCTCTGAGCTGCTGTAGTAGTCCAGAGAGTCCTGGCTCAGGACGAACCAGTAGCGCCGTTGCTTGATCCATCCTCCACGCACTTCTCGAAACAGCCAGCCTGATGACACACACACACACACACACACACACGCAAGAAAAGAAAAGGACCCCAGGCTTGTTATTGACCATTAAGTCATTGCAGTCTGCGAGTTAAACAAGTGTGTGTCATGTCAGGGCGAATTTTGGGGTTAAACAGGTTATGCTAAACATAATCAAGAATCTAACAGACATAAAACATGGCTATATAACATTTACATTTTTTACATTTTTGGCATTTAGCAGACGCCTTATTCCAAAGCGACTTACAATCAATACATTTGAATGCTAAGCATGTGAATCATCAGTCCACCATTCGTGGCAGGAAGAGTAATCTAGCTCAGGCCCGGGGCCATTGATAGAAGGAGAAACCTTCTTCTACCACCTTCTTCTAAAACCTCTTGAATCTGATGCGAGCTGCTACCGGGAGCCAGTGCAGGGTGCGAAGGAGAGGGGTGACATGAGAGTATTTGGGGAGGTTGAATACCAGACGTGCAGCAGCGTTCTGGATGAGCTGCAGAGGTCTAATGGCGGAGGCGGGGAGACCAGCCAGGTCTCTATAACACACGTAAGCAGGTTAAAATAACACCAGCTAATGGCAGCTATAGACATGAAGGCCTGCGTGCCACCGGGATGATTACAGCTTTTTTTTAAATCGCTGAAAAGAAGGAAAGGGAGAGGTTGGAGGCTGGTGCAGCAGGAAGAGAGCTGAGAGAGTGGAGTGATCTTTCATTAACACAGAGGGAGGGACACCGTCAGCTCAGGTCTCAGGAGAGAGAGAGAGAGAGAGAGAGAGAGAGAGAGAGAGAGAGAGAGAGAGAGAGAGAGAGAGAGAGAGAGAGAGAGAGAGTGAGAGAGAGAGAAGCAGACACATTCTCCTGGCCAGGAGTTCTGCCCCTTCGCCTCCACACTAGCATGGCCCTCTAAGCTGTTCTACTGTACTCAGCTCCACAAGAGGGGTTATGGTGCTCTGCACATCCGCGGGGGAAAAGCTGCTCCGCTGTTCCCAAACACCAGACTCTGTGCACACCACCACCCACTAAACTATCCGTGCAAATTGTTCCCTATAAATATTTAATCTCGCAGAGGATAAATAAGCAGTGTTGGCGGAGCATGTGGCCAGTTACTGCCCAGAGAGAGAGAGAGAAAGAGAGAGAGAGAGAGAGAGAGAGAGAGAGAGAGACAGAGATAGAGAGATAGAGAGATAGAGAGATAGATAGATAGATAGATAGATAGATAGATAGATAGATAGATAGATAGATAGATAGATAGATAGATAGATAGATAGATAGATAGATAAGAGATATAGAGAGATAGAGAGATAGATGGCAGGTCAGGTCAGGTCAGAGGTCAGAGTTCACGGTGAGGGCTGATGGAGACTGGCTGGCAGTGGGCCAAGGCAGGCCACCTGGCCCAGGGTAGGGTAGGGGGTGGGGACAGGGGCTGGGTCGGGGAGAAGTGTGTGTGTGTGTGTGTTGTTGAACAGTTATGCCATGTACCTTCAGCTACCTTCTGAGAATGGCTCTGACGCCAAGCCAGCGTCACGGCTTCCTCTGTGGTTAGCAAGCTGCATGCCACCTGTCAGCTCCCCCTCGTTTTCCCTACATCTTTTCCCACCCTCTCTCTCAATCGTTCCCTTTTTTCCCCTTCCTTTCATCTCCCCCACCCCTTCTCCCTGCCTCAATGTGGTTTTCCCAGGGAACTTGC
>NC_137675.1:69564070-69624070 GCF_963989245.1 Nansenia antarctica
CCCATTGAAACCCACACCAAAACAGGGGACATCCCTTAATGGAGGCCGCTTTTGAAAACATATCCTTGCCCACAACAAGAGCCGACAGAGGAGAAAGAAGACAGACTTGTGATGTCCTGGAGCGTCGTACAGTGGCGGTGGTGGAGGAGGGAGGGGACCCACATGAAGAGCAGAAATGCTGAGCGACCCAGTCCCAGGGGCCCTGGGGAAGTAGCCATCCTCCGTTTGGGGAGGAATGTGCCCCCTAACGTCCCCATCCCCCCCCCCCCCACACACACACACCCCTCCTCCCTTCTCAGACAGCAGGGGACAGAGGGGGGAGGGGGGTGCTGCTGCTAGCCAGGGGTTGCATGGTAACTGCTGTCAGAATTAGCCGATCAGGCTGCCGCCATCCCAAAGAGGACGTAACTTATCCAGGCCCTGGCATTTTACTGCACCGTTTCGGTAGCAGGAAAAATCACACGTGAATAGCCTATGAGATCATTCCTCACAAGCATCAGGCACGCAGGCTCCTAATGCTGATGGTCATCATTACATGAACACAGAGCAGAGTGGCGAGCCAAGGAGCTGGTCTGTGGACCACATGTGTAGAGTACCGTACAGTCCAGTACAGTCCTATAGAGTATTGGTGGTGTGAAAAGACTATATACAGTGGTCCTCTGTGGTTCTCTGTGGCTCAGTTGGTATAGCATGGCACTAACAACGCTTAAGTTTGGGGTTCGATTCCCGCTGGGACTATATACTGATGTATGCACTCATATATAAAATGTGTGCACTCACTGCAATGTAAGGCAATATTTGGATAAAAGTGTCCGCTAAATGGCATATATTAAATGTATTACTGTATTCAGAGAGGAGTAATGACATGCACTGAGATAAGCAGATCAAGCCTGTTAACATTCTGTTATTACTATACATGCAGTGGACTCTGAAACAGAAGACAGCAGGCACACAAGGACAGGGAGTCTGGTCTTACCTTTGACGAGAAGCTCGGGGTCTTCCTCCAGGCCCATCTTACTCTTCTCTATGATCAGACTCTTCATCTCCTCAGGAACCTCTGACAGACTGTGTCTGTGTGTGAGAGAGAGAGAGAGAGAGAGAGAGAGAGAGAGAGAGAGAGAGAGAGAGAGAGACAGAGAGAGAGAGAGAGAGAAGAGAGAGAATGTAAATAACACTGTTTCCTCTCACTGCATTATACACCCTCACAGCTACCCCCCCCCCCTTCACCCCTATACCCCATTGGCTCTCACATGGTGGGTGACCCCCCCCCCCCCCCCCACCTCACCCCAGTCTCTTTGAGTGACACTCTGCCAACCATAAGCCCCTCTGACACCCTATGTGAGAGAGAGACAGGTTGAAGTGCTGTGAATATCTCTTCTCCCACGTCCTCCCTCCCTCCCTCTCTCTCTCTCTCTCCCTCCCTCCCTCCCCAGCTGCACACATACCACGCCACTGTGGACAGCTCGTCTGTTTTTATCGGTTTGGCTGGCGGGCTGAACGACGACTGAAAATAAACGTGACAGAGTGACGCCGGACCCACAGCCTGCCAACCAGCCTGCCAACCAGCCTGCCAACCAGCCTGCCAACCAGCCAGCCAGCCAGCCAGCCCACACCAGCCAGCCAGCCAGCCCAACACCAGCCAGCCCACACCAGCCAGCCAGCCTACACCAGCCAGCCCACACCAGCCAGCCAGCCCACACCAGCCAGCCCACACCAGCCAGCCCACACCAGCCAGCCAGCCAGCCAGCCAGCCAGCCAGCCAGCCCACACCAGCCAGCCAGCCCACACCAGCCAGCCAGCCAGCCAGCCAGCCAGCCCACACCAGCCAGCCAGCCCACACCAGCCAGCCACCCAGCCAGCCCACACCAGCCAGCCAGCCCACACCAGCCAGCCAGCCAGCCAGCCAGCCAGCCAGCCAGCCAGCCCACACCAGCCAGCCAGCCCACACCAGCCAGCCACCCAGCCAGCCCACACCAGCCAGCCAGCCAGCTCATGCTAGCCCACGCCAGCCCAGAGAGGATTGCAGGTTCAAGAGGTCAGACACTGTCATCATTAAAGTCCATGACCTAACATCCAAAACATCTGTATATATCGTGCTAAACTGCTCGTGTATGAGGGTCACTGTCGAGTCAGTTGCACTGGAAGAAAACAACAACAAAACAACACGCCACCATTATGTTGTCACGGTAAAGTAGGTGGCATTGAGACATCTGGTCAGGCAATGTTTTGGACGACTGACAGCATGTTATCTCCAGCCAAGCCCCATTTCCATCCCATTAGATTGTTTAGAAGAGTTTTATCTACTCTCATTTATTAATCTAATTACACGTTTATTTTCTCTATTTCCTGCAGTTTAACTAGCGTGAGAGGTATGAGGGACAAAAAGCCTCCTTCCTTCCTCCTCCCCCTCTCCTCTTCTCTGGAAACTCTCCTCAGGAAATGACTTGTGGCCCACGCTCCATCACCGTGCCACGGTTGTTCTCTCTTAGTTTACCGCTCCTCTGGCCGCTGATTTATGGGATTATTGATCATCGCCGATCCTGGATGGTAGGCAGACACAAGACAACGAGTCTGCATATAATCTGCCCTACTCAACTAAGCTTACTGTGCTGACTGTTTTCTATGTCTGTGTATATCTATGCTATATATTACGGGTGCCTGTATGTGAGTGTACATGTGCGTACATGTGCGTGCATACAGTATCACACTCACTCACCAGTGATCCCTGTGGATTTGCATCAGTCTTTAATTTGAGCGAATTCTCAGACACAGTGGGAAACTCTACACCTGACTGACCCTTCAGCCCCTCCACTGAGGGACTGTGTGTGTGTGTGTGTGTGTGTGTGTGTGTGTGTGTGTGTGTGTGTGTCTCGGATACCCGGGATCATCTGAGAGCCAAAGCAAGGGTGAGAAATAGTAGGTCATATCTGTGCCACACTATACCCAGGTCCTTGGAGAGCAGCATTTACAGCAGTAACTGCCACCAGCCCATTCCCATACAATACATGAAGCATCCCTATTAAAGGCATCAAAATACATCAAGGAATCTGAGGACACCTCTGTTTTGTGGCTGTTAATAACCCTTGATACAGAAACAGATAGACATGCAGACAGACCTATATGTAGCCCTACAAACTCAGAGACAGACTCTTAACACAGCTAGGGAATAGTGTATTGGTATGTGGAGGGACTTTATATCAAAGCCTAGGATCATTTTGTGCTATTGTCTGGATTAGGCTTGCATCACAACTCTGAAGAGCAGTATAAACCAGTCTTGGAACTCAAGTTAGTTTTGGCCTTGCTCAAGGGCAATGTTTTCCTTCCAGGACTTGAACCAGCAATCTTGTAGCAATGTCATGAAATCACTCAATTTCCTATGTTAAGCTATAGTCCATGACAATCCTGTAGAATAACATTCTGGGAGACATATCTGAAATAAATACCCTGAGAGAGAGAGAGAGAGAGAGAGAGAAGAGAGAGAGAGAGAGAGAGAGAGAGAGAGAGAGAGAGAGAGAGAGAGGGAGACAGAGAGAGAGAGGGAGACAGAGACGGAGAGAAAGTGAGAGCGATAGAGAGAGAGGGAGACAGAGAGAAAGTGAGAGAGAGAGAGAAGTGGAGGGAAGAGAAAGAAAAAAGAAAGCGGGGTGTGGGCCCTAACCCTCCTATTGACCTTTTACTGTCCAAACAAGCCTGACCTTCAGCCTGAATGGGCCCTCGTGGAATCAGCGGAACCATGTGGGTCACCAATTGTGACTGGTTGTAGACACAGGCACCACCACATCAAAGGCACGTCAGAGGCAGCACCACTCTTGAGAGAAGCCCAGATTCCATGAGTTTGGGAGGTACTGTACTGTACTGTACTGTGTGGGTATGGGTGTGAGAGTCTATGGCATTTTGGTGAACTCTAATTGTTTGTTTCATACATTCTTGCTATACGTTATAGCCTATGGATAAAACATTTTTTATCATGTCAAGTCCCAGAGCATAATAAGATTATTCAAGAGTCTAGCAGACAACACATAGATGTCTCATCATGCTACTCACTCTTACGGACCGACCAACAGAGACCCAAAATAATGTCTCAACTCAGCTAGTTGTGAAAAGAGGGGCTGTGAATGAATGGTGTGAACTAACTATCAAAGGCTGTTAGTTGGACTGGCTTTTTCATGGGAGGGGGCCTGGGTGGGTGGAGTAAAGGGGGTCCATGTAGTGCAGCTGGGGGCACATGTTGGCATAGTGACAGATGAGGCTCTGGGGTTTCCACAGCTGTCCAGCAGCCCCCTCTGCCCTCCCCCGACCCTTCGTGCTCCCAGCAGCCCCCTCTGCCCTCCCCCCCGACCCCCTGCGCTCCCAGCAGCCCCCCTCTGCCCTCCCCCGACCCCCTGCCTCCCAGCAGCCCCGGCACTGGCCGTGACGGAGGGGGCCTGGAGTGCTGACTTCCTGTGGAGTGCAGGAAACAATTTGACACAGGATTAGACAGCATGGTGGAGTGCAGAACCAGGCAGTGAGGCTGGTGGAGGTAGAAATCGGAGGACAGGCTCATTGTAATGTAATGCATGGAATGGAATAAGGTTCTGTGTGGTTCGACGTATATAATATATACACCTGAATCAGACTTCTAATGCAATAAAATGGGAGAAAATCCATAGTTAGCGCTGCAAAACTCAAAGATTTGCTTTTGTACAAGGTGGTATTTTATGTTTGAAAATGTAGTTCTAAGGATCAAAAGAGGGAGAAAAAAAAAACAGGGGGGAGAGAGAAAATACCCTTGAGATTCTTTGTTTACGGAAGTGAATGAGAACACATGGAAAGCTTCTGCAGTCCAGATGGCATAAGTCTCCCTCTCCCTAAATCTCTTTTTCTTTATTTCTCTAGATCTCTCCCTCTCCAATTCGGTCTCTCCACTGTGTAACACCAGAACACTAAGCAAAACCATCTGTTTGCCCCACATAAATGGGAAGCTAACAAAGAAAGAGAGAGAGGGAAGTAGAAAGAGTGAGAGAGAAAGAGTGGGCGGACTGGGGAGTGAGATGGGGAGGAGACTGAGAGAGAGACGGGCGGATATTGACAATAATCATAAATGGGTGAATAATTATTTAAAATACAATGCCCCAAATTATACCTCTGATACAGAGCTGTGTGTAAAGGCAGAGTATATTTGCTTCTGTTCAATATTCTATTGATCACTGATTGTCACCAATAGCGGGCTCTCAGTGGCCCACTTTCACAATCTCGCAGTGGACTTTCACAATCAATCCAACCAGGAAGGAAACAATACACATATCAAATCCGTCTGAAGGGATCCATTCACACATCACACACATGGATCAGAAGGAGGACAATATACATCACTACACATGTTGACAGAAAGCACACCAAATAATGAGCAGAGAGATAGTGCTTTCACAATAACTCTCTTAAAGCTGTGCAGAGCAGAGAGACTCAGCCAGACAGACTCGTGGTGACCACTGCAGCCGATGAGTAATTGATTTCCGTCAGGGTCAAATTAAGGCGCAGAGATGTTAATTAAAGCGAGAAACAGTGCCCTTGCTCTCAGGCTTTGGAGGACTGCTGTAAAAGCCTGACGACAGTAATGTTCCAGCATACAAAGTGGGTCCCCATGACCATGATCAACGAGGTGGCCAGATCATAGCCCTCCCACTCACGCAACCAGGGCTCTTTTACATCACAGTGACCACCACAGGAAGTTATGACATGGGAGGGGAGATTTGGATCAAAAGAGTCAAAAGCCAGGTTAGGGCAAGTTAGTGTGTAAAACATCTGGGTCACAAACAGCATTGAGCTCAACAAGGGGTCTCTGAGTCTATGCACAGTCCAGCTTCATGCATGGTCTATATACACACACACACACACAACTGAAAGCAATGAAAATGACCCTGGCTTTATTAGACATCTGAACAAACACATGACCGACTGTCATAATACAGGATTCGTACACAAACAGTGTAGTCTCAAGGGAGATCTTAAATACATACACCAGCGAAGGCCGGTGGAGGTAGAAGTCGGAGGACGGGCTTTTAATGCATTAAATGGAATGAGGAATGGTATCAAACAAATGGTGGCAAACAGACGTGTTTGATCCCACTCCTCATTCCATTCCATGCATTACAATGAGCCCGTCCTCCGATTTCTACCTCCACCAGCCTCCCCTGACATACAGTCGGTAGTGAGCTAGCATACAGTCGCCCTGTAAGAGCCCATCTTTCTCTCATGTCCCTGCCCCCCCACCCCAGCGTGCCTGGGCCTCCGCTAGGGACTGAGCTGGTGGGAAAATGGGAATGTGGTGATTAAGAGTGGGCCTATATGACCTCCCAGCTAAAAATACGCTGTTTACTCAAGACCACTGCCAAGGAATTCTGGATTAGGCAGAGGGGAGAGCAAAATCGTGTTTTCAGGGGGAACCAACCACAGAGAAAGAGGGAGAGAGGAGGGGGGGGGGGGGGGGGGGGGGGAGAGGGGACAGGAAGTGTGAGTGTGCGTGAGTTTGCAGAGTGAGTGATTCTGTGTGTGTGTGTAAAGCAAGGATTGCCTTGAGGGGAGGGAAATAATGCTTTTTCAAGAGCTTGAATAGAGTCTATATAATATAGGCTGAGTAATCCGTATATCTTGGCACGTCAAATAAATCAATTTGTCCTGGTTAGATTAGTATGGAAAGCTGACCCCTCTTGGGTCTGCCTCTGCACCCCCCCCCCCCCCCCCCCCCTTTACACACACACACACACACACACACACACACACACACACACACACCCTTTTGAATGATGCTCTGGAACACAGAGTCTCATTCAGCCATTATTGTCTGGCTTCCTACACCAATAGTCATGTACTTGACACGGAGGGAGCGTGTCATGACAAAGAGAAGAGAGGAGAAAGAGAAGAGAGAGAGAGAGAGAGAGAGAGAGAGAGAGAGAGAGAGAGAGAGAGAGAGAGAGAGAGAGAGAGAGGGAGGGTTGGGAAACAGCCCTCAGTGGGTCCAATATCCCTCCTGTACAGTGTGTCCTCTGACCCACCACTCTCTTCTCCATCTCTGGCCTGCAACTCTAGGCTGCCAAAGAGGAGCTCAGAGATGAAGCAAGAGTGACACATTGGAATGAAAAGAAATAGCGATGATATAAGACATGGGGACTGTCTGATTTGCACCTTGAGGCCAGAGGGGCATTCCAGATAGCCGCCGGTCGGCCGGCCGGCCCTGACAGATTGTCACAGCCGTCTCTCACACCTGGGCCTGTGGACGCTGCATGCTGGGACGTCTTTCACACGCACCACGGGTGAGCTGCTACCAGAGGCTGTGTAGCAACAGAGAGGAACAAGCTACCACTGACAACTGACTTACGTACGTGCCTTCCCCTCCCACACTCCTGCGGTTAGCGCGGCGGAGGTGCTCGCTGCAGAGACAGGTCCTGCCACCTCAGCGGAGCTTAACCGCAGGTCTGGTCGGCACGACACACTCCGGACGTGTGAATACTCATGTACGGTACACCCACCCAGTTGCCCTGAAGGAACCGTCGAACCACACAGAACCTGTTCCACGTGAAGCCCAGAGGGAGCAGAGGAGCGAGGAGGCTACAGTCACAAGCACATGACTAATCATGCTCAGATAGCGCAGGCGGCCGTCCATTAAGCTATAAAACCTGACTACTTAGAGATAAAAAAGATAGCAAACCCCTCCCTATCCCTTCAGAACTGTGATTCACTTGTGTTTGATGTCCACTCCTTTTATGTAAAGTCAATGTGGGCCATCAAAGAACTAGGCTAAATCAATCAGAGGCGTCCGTCAGTTAGCATTACGTCACTGAGTGTCTCCTCCCTCCTTGGAGATGGGCCGATAGGCGTGTCCGGTGACCAGGTAATGACAGTGTAGCCGGGTCCCCAATTCCCCCCTCAGTGTGATGATTACACGCAGCCTTTTCACACACTCACTCCAAAACCTGCCATAAGTCATGCATGTGACAGCCCTGGGGCCAACGGGCTCACTCCCTACTCTTTGAAAGTGACGGGAAACACACGCTCACACACACGTACAGTACACACGCACACGCACACAGACACAGACACACACACACACACAGACACTCACACAGACACTCACACAGACACTCACACAGACACTCACACAGACACTCACACACACACTCACACACACACTCACACACACACTCACACACCTTATGTAATGGCCCATGCCAGCCACGCCCCTAAGGATTGTGTTCCAGAAGTGAGACTGTGAGTCATCTAGTTTGTGCTTCAGGAGTCTGCACAGGACGTCTGAGAGACTGCCTCAGTCCCCTCCTCTCCCCTCCTACCCCCCCCCCCCCCCCCACACACACACACACACACACCCCCATCACCATCCTGACTGAACTGTCCTGTTGTCGCTAGCGGTTGCAGTGAGTCTGCTATTCATTCACTGAGTTATATAAGTTTAGGCTTTTCACTCACTCAAAGTCTTTGAGAGGGTTGAGACAATGTGTGGGAGAGGGGAGGGAGTAGATGGGAGAGATATGGATGTGATGCCAGATAGCTAGGCTGGGGACTGAGATCACGGACACTCATGTTCCCAGACGGGAACGACCACTGATATTGGTGGAGATCAGACATTGTGTGTGTGTGTGTCTTATATTGCACATGGTTGTGAGAGTCACCCAGTCTGACACCCAGATGACACATGGCCTGAGAATCTGATGGTGATAGTGCATGTGCGTGCAAGGGCATGTGCATGTGGTCAGGCGTATAACTTCTGTGGTGAGAAACCCCATGAGTCCAACAGGCTCTGTAGAGGGAAGTGAAAGATAAAGAGAGTGTACACAAGCCAATGAGGCCTTAGAGCTGTGAGGAGCATCTGATAGCAACAGAGAATATTGAACACACTTCCTAAAAGCAGTAGATACACAAAGGCACACATAACCACAACCACACGCACACACACACAGGAGGCCTGACTTACCCATTTATCCCATTGGTTGTATGTGTCGGCTGAGAGACAGTCACTTCAAGTGGACCCTGTCAACAAAAAGAGATATTTTATTCAGATTCTTTTCTCTACACAACATGAACATCAAAAATACAACAACAAAAAAAAGTCTGAGTGTTTTAAATTAAATCTATTATTATCATTGTCATTATTATTATTATTATCATCATCATCATCATCATCATCATCATCATCATTATTATTATTATTATTATTATTATTGTCTCCTGTTCAGTTAACCTGGATGGTTAGAGGCTGAGGCAAATCTATTATCGCTGAGGGATGTTCGAGCTGGACAATCCTGTAGAGCTGGATAACTCAATAGCATTGATGTAGTTCAGGTGTCCCTCACTCGTTCAATCCATTTGCATACTGCCTACAGTATCTCGCGATACCTTAATGTCTGCTTTGCCCTTGAGTTGAAAGCCTTTCGATATTTTGGGTAACGGTTACTGGGTAGAATATAGGCCTAGTAGACAAAATGCTCCCAACAAAAACTAGGCTAGTTCCCAGGTTGGACAAGGAGAGGCGACTGCCCCCCTACAGGTCTACAGGTCTACCCTCAGCACCCATGTTACAGTACAGAGAGCAGCCTTTCCTGGCAGTCACGGCACATAGCTGCTCTGCTCTTGTAATGGTTGGCTTTCACTTGCAAGGGTGAGCTGGTGGGGAGAAATATGGCATGCAAAACAGGCTCATTTAACATAGGAGCGGGGAACAGAGGATTCTTTTGTGCTTTAGCTGAATGCACCCCCACCAGCTAACCCCAAACCCTTTTATTTAGATCCAGTCGTTTCTGTGAAAAGGTTACTAGCAGACAATATTATTTGTGGTCTCACTCCTATCTGTACAGTACACAACTGTGTTTCACTTCAGGTTTACTTCTACATTATCATTACATGAACACACAATGAGGAAATGAGGCCACCACGACTGTAATGCAGTCTATCCTCACCTTCTGCGAGAGAGCAAACAAAAGTAAGAGAGGGGGAAAGAGAGAGAGAGAGCAAAGCCACAGACAATCTGGGCCCATAAATGAGGGTGTAGACCTACTGCTGCTCTAACTGCAGTGATGATGAAGTAGAGGTTTATTTCCTGGAAAATCACAATGAAGGAGCAACATTATTTTTTATTTCCCTGTAAGTTTCCTCTTATGACTGTCTGTTCACACTTAACTGTGAGATGAGGGTGTCTTATAGCCTATTGCCTGGCTACCAGTTTGCGGTTTGGGAAAGAAACAGCTGGGCATCTATCAAAACGTATCAGACTAAACAATTTAAAATCTAATCCAAGTGCCAAGTAACACTACTCTCTCCATCAACCTCTTAAGGGAATTGGGGTGAACCATGCATCAAGTGACTACATGGATTGGAGCCCCCGCTAGGAGACAGGCTAAATCAAATTTCACTGTGGAACTTTTCATTCCAGGATGCCCCAGTGAAGCTGGAGGTGGAGAGGAGGTTTCCTTTTACAGTGCATGGGCCCCCAAGATTCCTAACCTGACCTTGGAAAACCTCATCAGACCTTGTCTGTGTTCGAGTTGGACTGAGTCTCTGGGGGCACTGTGTGTTTCTGTGGCCTGTGTTGTTGTCTCTGGGAGCCACAGCCTTGAGCGAAGCCCTGTGGCTGCCCCAGCCCAGCCCAGGATTCTGGCCCACCTGAAACTCTATCCAGGTCAGCTCTGGGCCCCTCACAGAGTTCACAGACCACATTTTACTACTAGGCCTGCTAAGTATAGCCTAGGACTGGTTCTGCAAACACACATTGCATTTCAGAAAGTTAGAAAGAAAACCAAACTACTAATTTACAGTCTAGGACCTGCTTGAAGGGTTAAGGCAGACAGGCGGAGGCCAAATGAAAGAATAATGAAAGAAGGTGTGGATAATGAGATTTAGTTAATGTTTAACCAGGGGAGAGGTACTGTAAATGTCAGACAAGCCCAACAGGAATGACTGAATAGTGTCGTAAAGCAATTTGTGAATGGAGCCCATGTCTCTCCCCAGCTCCTGGCTCCGACCCTGCCTCTGTCATCCCTAAACCGTCTGGCCAAGACCTGATCTCTGGCACACCAAGGGAGAGCATGCTATGTCTGAGGGAGATTATGGTGAGTCACAGAGCTGGTTTTCTTTTTAATGTTTATAATCACCGTTTCGTCTTCAGGATACCTCTTTAAATTCATATTCCCGGGAATGACAAAAGAAGAAAACGAGGGGATTAAGGAGTGGGAACGGCGTGAGATTCCAAGTTCTGGCAGAGACAGTCCCACTGGAAGGGTAAGGGATGAATCATCCAGAGTGGAGCAGGGCTGGGAAGGAGAGAGATGCTGTGATGTATTCGTTCCGTGGCTCACTTCCGCTCACCCCATGCCCTCCTATCCCTCCCTCCCTCCCTTCCCCCTCCCCCTGCAGGTCTCCTGGGAGGCAGAGTAACCAGGAGGAAATGCTTGGGCTCTGCCAACACCAGCCTGAGGACCAGATGTGTGGCCTGGAGGTGGTGAGGCCAGGACCGAACGGAAACCAAATATAAACCAACATACCGTAACACCTCTGAAGGCTCTTTTTTTTATTATTTATAGAGGGTGGCCAGAAGCACCGGTTAACGGGACCCACTTTCAGCATGCCAGGACTGTGCCCGTTTGTTCCCGGTAACAGGATGCATTGCGGCGCTCCGCACTGGCAGCTGCTGTGGGCACTTTGCCTGGTGGCAAACGCCTGGTGCCTAGTGGCAAACTTCACATCGTAGCAGAATGTAAAGTTTCAGTGGAAACATGGAAAGGAGGGAGAATGACGGATGTCCTCTCCTAAAATTAGTGCCCTGTCCCAACACTGGAGGCATTCAGCTCGGCCTGACTGTTTGGGCAGCTGTTAAGAGAGCAGTTTCTTTGAATCCGGATTGTAAACATGCAGGGAAAGGTTCTGAACTGGCCCAGCTCTCTTCGAGCCAAGCCTGCACAAGCGTCAGAACTGACTCATGACTCTGACCTCAGCAGGAGCTCAGGCTGGGCATAACGCGTCACCCATGGCTTGGGTAATACGGTTGTTACACATCACAGCCTTTTTTAGGGGCATCGAGGAGAACGACATCGAGATGGCGGTTAGGATTTTGGATGTGTCTAGAGTGGGAGACTCCACCAGCCGTGTGCGTTACTGTGGTCATCCCTGGCAGGAGCATGGCACATTTAACGGGCATCTCAGAGAAGATGTTCCAAAACACACACACACACGGGGAGGTCTGACCTCCTGTCTGAAAGTGTGGCTTGTCAAATGCTGGACGTAATGGAGGACTCTGGATAAACAGTGGAAGTTCCCTTTCGGGCATTCCCCAGGACTCATCATAGACCCCCACCCTTGAAACCACCATTAACACCATGGAAAGCCAAGGACTGCAGTCCAAAGTCCTTATATGTTCCAGAGAAAGCCTCAGGGTGCAACCCTATGGTGTCAGCCTAGTCTGGGTCATCTAAGGTCGAGGCTAATCGTTGGCTCAGCATGTATTTGCGAGTATTGGCTGTATAGCCTCTATCTAGAGCTCATCGTGACATGAGTCAGGAGGAAACAGGATTTACAGCAGGCAGGAAATCAATAATCAATATCCTCAGGAACAACTGTGTCCGGCTGCAGATACAGAGGCATAAAGTGGGATGTTGCTATTGTACTGTTAAAGGAAGGTATGACCATGCAATAACCTAATGTCATGCCTTCACCCATAACAGTGCCTTTTAACATGGGGGGAAAGTCGATTGCATTGAATAACAATAGAAGACAAGAGAAGAGAGAAGTCCATCAGGCAACACTGTCATCAAAAAAACAACAACACTATGGGCAGCTGAGGGACAGAGAGAGAAGGTTAAGTAAAGGGAAAGAAAAAGTGAGGCAAAAATCCACCAGGTTAAGGTCTAACATAGGCTCTGATGGGTGGCTGTATGTTTGAGAGGCTAGATAAGTTGCATCTTTTGGAGAAGGGTGTAGCCTACATAGGGAGGTGTGTGCCTACCTACCTACAGCCCACCAGGCTTCGGCCAGTAGGACATATTACCATAATCCTGCATTGATCGAGGCAATGGAGAACTGTTTTTTATTTTTATTTTATTACTACAACTGCAAGACAGATGGTCTATAATGATCAAGACAGGGATTTTTGCCAGGAAGAACAACTCTACAGACTGACACCTCTCTGGGTCCCCCCTGAGCACCAGATGTTCTGCTTATCTTCAGTCCATTAGTACGGTCTGACTTCGGCTAAGACAGGAAAGCCAGAAGATTTGCCCACCTCCAATCCAGTAAGAAAATCTGCCGACTACTGAAATATTAGACTAGCAACCGGCAGAGAGAAAGGGCAATACATAAAGGAATGGATATTTGAAGTGATCGTTTTTATAATTAGAGGTAGGCCTAATTATGAGTAAAGTCTTATGCTGGGCGTTTCAGATAGTGTGGTGGAGGGAGACATGTTCAAACCACGTTCTTAATGAGGTTAGGGTGGAGGAGGTTATTGGTGGATGAAGCATGGGATGAATGCTGATGTCAATTGCTAACCAATTTAGAAAAGATCCTTGAAAAAGGGAACATCTAGAAACATTGAATTATAACCAGGGAACTCGCTGAGCTGCTGTCAAATTAAATATGTTGAGGCCATAGGGACATTAAGCACATTGGGCCCTACATTTATAGACGAGGTTCCCTCAATGCAGGCCAACAATGACCCCTCACAAGTTTGTGGACAATGCTGAACTCTTCCTGTGCCACGATCAGATGACTGACATTACAGAGAGGACAAGGCCACAGTCTTGTTTGAGATTGGAGTGGACAGGGGCCAAACACACAGGATCGATTCAATTCAACACAGGGCTTTATGGTTTGCATCACACACTGTGGGATTGCTCAACATTACACAGGTTAACCAGGGCCCTCCAAATGTAAACACAAACCTGAGCTCAAACACATTCAGTGTGTTCTGTATCCATGACAGACAGTGGACTTGTATTGTAATGTCATGGAGAAGGATCACGTGGATAACCTGACATCTCTCTCAAGACTGGGAAATAGGAATAGTTTGCACTTCATCATAAGGGTAACCTGACACAACCTTTATTGCAGAGCAAATAGGCTGATCATTCCCCTCTGACCATGTTTGCATATTACATACATATCAGAATACAAGGTGGCTCAATTCAAAGTGCACTACCTACAGTAACCCACTTTTCCTAAGGTTTAATCCATAGCCATTCATTGCACATCTGTTCACAAGTGTGTTACAAGTCAGACTGCAAAACGACACTTCTTCAAACAACTGAGGAATGAATGGCAACATGATAGAAGACGTTATGCATGTGCATGCAGATGTACTTAGCCCTCAGTTACTCCAGGGGGAATGTCCCTGTAATTCGTAATTGTAAATCGCTTTGGATTAAAAGCGTCTGCTAAATGGCAAAATTAATTAATATTAACTTTGCTCACCCGTCCGTTGCATGTCGAGTCGTCCTTGTTGCGCAATTCAAAAGACTCTTCCTCTTCTTTCTCCCCATAGTCCCGTCCAAGCAAATTGAAGCCCTGCCTGCAGCACAGAAACCAACAAAACCCTTGCAAAGGCATTCAAATGAGATAAAGTTAGTTTGTTTTCAACTACCCTGGTCCCGAAGTCACAACATTCACCCTCTCGCCTCTGGGGTGTGCTGGACAGAACGTTTATCACAGTGCGTAAATCCTCCAGAGTCGCGTGAGGATCAGAACATCCAGGTTGGACACCCTCTCCATAGACCTCCGACAGGGGAAACGATGAGAGACAGACGCCAGTGAACAGTCGGGACACACTATGAGAAAACCATAGAAGCAATGCAAAGAAAGAGTTCATATAAACTGAACTCGGTGTTCAGTGCACATTTGCTACCATCCCCTCAAAAATTCCAGTTGTTGCGTTGTCCTGACACCTTGCTCCTCGCGCACTGCGAAAATAGCCAACTAAGAAAATCCACTTTCCATCGAAATACCGTCCGGCACTGGCTTAGAAATGCATACACGTGGTAAGAAATGTTCGTCAATTATGTAACAAAAAACGAGAGCGAAACTCGAGTATTCGACTGTTTATTCCCTTCTTTCTGTATGGAAGTTAAACAAGGTTTATTGCAACTGCAACTGACTTCACTTGAGTTTGAACAAAAGCATGCAAGAAGTCAGACAGTGTTGGATGGGCGGAGCGCGAGTCGTCCCCTGACGTCCAATGCGAAATGTGACCGGCTGAAGTGAGACACGCCCCTTCTACCGACACACTTGCGTTACAATGTCTCTCTGATGCATACATGTATAAGATGAATGAATGAATGAATGAATGAATGGTCTTTATTGTCATTGATACAGTACAGGTACCATACAACGAAATTTGGGAGGGGGGGGGCTCCCCTGGTGCTAGGACATTTTTTTACTAAAAACAAGAAGGGAAAAAGAGCTGGTTTACATAAATAAAGGCTATATACACTATCCACTATACTATACTATACAAATAAAACACTGTGCTGTACTCTATGCTATGCTATAAATATCCTAACATTTCCTATCTCTGAACCTTATGTACCCGAGGGTTGTCATATTGCACATAGTATTATTGCACATTCATTTAAAGTGTCGCAGTTTGCAGGTTTGAAATGTTCACAGTTGTGTTTCAGTATTGCACTTGATTACAATCTAGTAGCTGCCATCAAATTGTCTAGATTGTCCAGGGCCTAGAACCTAGGTCTTTGCTGTGTTCAGGGCCATAAGATGGAAAGTGTACAGGTATAAGATGGTTATGACCACCATTCTTTCCTTTTTTTTTCATTCTTGAGAGCTATTAAAATCCTAAAGATGATTACAGTGGAATCGCAATAGGAAATGGCTGAAACACCCTAACAAGCCCACATAAAGGCTATGATGTGTATGTTTGTATCATTGTGTGTGTGTGTGTGTGTGTGTCTGTGTGTGTGTGTGTGTGTGTGTGTGTGTGTGTGTGTGTGTGTGTGTGTGCGCGTGTGCGTGTGTGTGTGTGTGTGTGTGTGTGTGCGTGTGCGTGTGCGTGTGTGTGTGTGTGTGTGTGTGAGCTTGCGGAAGTCGGGGAATATGCAGACCCTTGCCCTCTGCAACGCATTAATGCCTCAATAGGAAGCAGATGGACTCTCTCCCTTTATTCCAGGAAACTTCCGTCAATATGACTCCGACTTTGGGAGAAGGTCATCACTAATAGAGAGAGCTCTTCCCAAATGCCGGTTACAGAAATAAGCCTACAGTATGCCACTGTTTTGACAATAATATCTGAGCCTGGTAAATATATGTAATCCTACTTATTTCCAGAGTGTATACTCAACTCAAGTTATTATATGACAACAGTCATTGGGTGCTTTATGACCATGTATGATTATACTTTTTGTAATGTAAGTATACTAAAGTTACATTTTTCACATTTAGCAGACGCCTTTATCCAAAGCGACTTACAAGTACATTTGTCTAAAGTAAGTGAATCATCTATACATCAGTCATCATAAGAAAAACATTTAAGGATATGGCAATACAAGTATAGTATTTGTAAATGTACTAAAGTACAGATTAAATTACATGACAATAAAGTTACTTTACAATACGTTGTGTAAGTGTAGTATAGTTCAATTTAAAGAACATTCAATTCTAGTATAATTTTTGCAAGTATACTAAAGGACACATTTCAGGGCATGACATTAAATGATACTTTGAGTAAGTAAACAGAAGGACAAAGTCAATACAACTTTAATGTATGCAAATGCAAGTATACAAAAACATGACAGTATTTTAAACATATTTATACTTATATATTTTCAATACACTTAAGTATACTTTTTTCTCTCGCTTGGACTCACTCTGCACTCTGTCTCCCACCCCCCCCCCCCCCGCTCTCTCTCTCTCTCTCTCTTTCTCTCTCTCTTTCTCTCTCACTCACTCACACACACACCACACACTCTTATATCCCTTTCCCCCTCTTGCACACACTCCTCCCCCACCTTTCCCTCTTTCACTTTGCTGAACATTCTGTAAAGGTGCAGTGGCAAGAGGCAGAGGGACTGGTGCTAAGTCCAAACACGTGATATCTCTCTAGACCCCTCGGCGCTCAATTTCATTTCTCTCTTAATATCCCTTCATTTCCCCTTCTCTGACCTGTGCAAACCCTCCACCCCCCAAGCATTCACATCAGTTAGCCAGTATTAACTCATTCCTTACTGTACAGTATGTGTTTGCTTTTGATTTATTCCCTACGAGTTGTGCTGGTCTGGGGTTCACTTTCTACAGCTGGATGTGTATGGTCTCAGTTTCCACATACACGCAATTCCACATACACATACACACAGAGATTCCTGCACACACACACACACACACAAACACACATACACACACACACACACACACACACACACTGAGTCCCCTCTGATCGCCCACCCCCCACTGTATCCCCTGAGGCTGTGAAGGATGAACTCGCATTATGATGTGTGTGCAGCTCAATAAAAAATGGCATGGATGTCCCTGTTCTGCTGGTCTGTGCTCAGTGTCATGGACCATAAGCTCTCGCTTCGCCAGCCTCAAACTTCAGGACAATATGGGGGGAGGAGCTACTCACTGTATTAGAACAACCAAATCATAAGTCAGACAGAATGAGAGAATATAGTGGTGTAATAAGTGTGTGAAGCTTTTGTTTGTCTGTTTATCATGTGTATGGATATCTCTACAGTATGCATAGTTGTGTTTGTGCATTCGTACATTAGGTGTGGGGTTTTCTTTCCTCAGCTCTATGACTGTAATTCCCTCCTTGTCTTGAGTGTACAGCCCTCCCCCCACCTTTCCTCTTTCTGTATTCACTCTCAGTGTCTCTCTCTGGGCCAGATCCTCCCCATCCTCCCCCATCTCCCAAAACAATACGCCGGAGGCCCCCGCTCCCACAGACCTGTAGGAACATATGTTTTATTTTTAGCGCTCACTCTCTCAGCCCTCGCCAGTGTGCTAAAACTGAAAAAAATTAAAAGGCCCTCCTTCCAAATATGGTTTCTGTGAGCTGACGTTTGAAAGAAAGCAAATGGTTCTAATTATTACCCTCATACATCAATACATTTCAAAGCCAAATAATGTCAATGTCTAGTTTTTTATTGTTCAGGGAATGAGGGAGCATCCAAAATAATCAATATTCCTTTTTTACATCTTACCCATCCCATTCTCTGTCAACCCCTTTCTAAACTCTGTCTTTCTCTGTTCCTCCTCTCTCCCCCTCTCCTCTTCTGCCTTCCTCTCCCCCTTCCCCCCCCTCCCATTTTCCAAGAGTTGACATATGATTCTCCATTAACACGCACATACACACACACACACACACACACACACACACACACACACACACACACACACACGCAGGCTAACCTGATACAGTGTGTCAAGCTAGGACTGTGGCTGAGGCTGAGCTTCTGAATCAGGAGTAGGGGGGATGGGAGTGGATCTGGTGGGCCTCCCAGTGCAAACACAGGCCAGGCTAGCCTGGATCCTCTCTAGCCTGGGGACTGGAGAGTGGGGAACCATATGTGTCTCTGGAGGGGGGGATCAGAGAAGGGGCCTCAGTGATGATGGGGGGTGCTGGCTGGTCGATATGTCTGTACGCTGGGGTGGACTCTCAGCTTTGCTATCCCTGGAGAGAGAGCATGACTGTAGGAGTCGTTGCTCCAATGATTACAGTGAGTGCACCACATAGGGAGAGCGGGGGTGTCTAAGCCTCTGGAGACCTCACATCAAGACTGGGATATTCTCTGTCGCTCTTGTGTCCTTTCACTCTTTTCTCTTACTCACTTGTGGGGTATTAATACACGTTTGTCACCAATCCTTTCTTTTTAGTTGATTCCACCCACTTCCTGCCTGCCACCCTTCTCTCTCTCTCTCTCTCTCTCTCTCTCTCTCTCTCTCTCTCTCTCTCTCTCTCTCTCTCTCTCTCTCTCTCTCTCTCTCTCTCTGGTCTGTTTGTTGACATTGGTGTTCAGGGTTTCCAAGGGAGACATAGAATAGACCCAAGTCGCACCTGTCAAGCTGATGGGACACAGAGCAGGCCCTGTGTTCACAGTGTCTCTATGCTGACGTCCACCTCAGCAGGCTCCTGTTACAGCCAGCACCAGAGCAAAGTTATTATGTGGGTGAGCCAGAGTGATTATTAACATACACGTACAGTACCAGTCAAAAGTTTGGACACACTTCCCCATTCAATTGAATGGGAAAGTGTGTCCAAACTTTTGGCTGGTACTGTACATTGATCATGTACATGGGCAAGATCTGTGGCTTGATGCATTATTATGGTTATGTCTGTTTGTGTTACTTTCCCTTCCTGTCATGAAAGCTTTGGTTGGAACAGTAAAACCTGATTGTTTACAGTGCACCAATGGATGTACAGTATATTTTCTAATTGTGGAAGTAAGTGTCCATTACTTATATAAGTCTGGTAGACACACTGTCGATCTGTCTTTGAAGAGAGTTAGGATTAGCATCCTTTCCCAGTCTCCAGCCAAAGGTCAGAGTTCTCATTCTTCTGAAATAAGGATTTAGGATAGCTGCTTTCCCCTTTTGACCTTTTCAGTCCAGTCTCTGGCCAGATTTCCTCCCCACTGAGCCCAGCATTGAACTGGAAGCCTCGTCCACCCCCCACCACCCCACCCCACCCCACCCCACTGACTCCATTGAGGTATGGTGGAGGTTCAGTGTATGGGTTTGTGAACAGAGGGCTGCTGTTTGACAGCTATTGGCCCATGTAATGGGATAGGGCTGCTGTGGAGCCCTTTGACTAAAACAGTTGACCTCAAGTTCCTTCTGAGAAATATCCAGCTGCATAAGTGGATGGTATATGACAGAGAGGCAGTGTAACAAAAACGCTGATCGTAGATCATTTATGAAATGAATGATAACGGATGTGAGGATGATCTGTTCTCCTTGTCTTGCTGGACTGACTCACATCCCAAAGTTCATTTCTAAGGTTCTTGAATATTAACATTGTCTTAATGAACTGACAACCTTTAGAGGTAGGAGAGCTCAAGTCATAGACACAGATACACAGGTCCAGATCCTGTATTGAAGGTCTCCCTGCCCTGCCTTGCCCTGCCCTGCCATAGTTTCTACCAGTATCAGTGGCGCTGGATGATGGTGTTTTTAAGCCTGCCTGTGGGCACATGTGTTTCCTGTGGCATGGAGGCTGGTGTCATGGGCAGGGCAGACAGGGCAAAACTTTCTCAGTTTAAACTTCTGACCCCCTCACCCCAGTTAACCCCCCAGCCCCCCCCCCCCCCCCCTCCCTCTCCCTGGCTCTGTTACAGTATTAATAACCCTTAGTTATCCATCCTGTTACACTCAGAGAGGGCGCCTGCCTCACAAGTACTGTACACTCCTCTAACTGCTTGTAGTGTTATGTTAGATACTAGTAATGTTTTGTTGAGAAAGGCAGTCAGGATGGGTGGAGACTGCATGGGGAATGAGCCTCTGCTGAGCATACACTCACTAGCCAACCATGCTGCTACATCACTCTCTGGACACTAACAACAAGAGACAGTTTAGACCTCACAAATGATTGTTAAGGCACATGATCTATCTGACCTCCCCCTCTGTAGCCTTTTCATGCTTTTACCTGTGCTACAATTATGTTTTGAGCTATGTTTTGCACAGTGTTTGGAGCTATGTTTTTCAGTCTTGAAACATTAGGTAACATTAGGTAGGCCTATCTTATGCTGAGGTGTATGACATAGAACTATGCGTATTATCTTTTTTTCAGATGAAGTATGAGGTTTGAAAAGGCCAAGAACATGGCACAAACCAACCATATCCTCTTTGTACAATTACACAACACTATTCTAACACAGTTTAATGACCATTATTCACAGGGAGATGAACTATCGATAGGCACTCATTTTCAACTGGATGAAAAATGAAAACAAGAAGAGAAACAAAAGCATAAACTCTGTTATCAGACTCTGAAATCTAAAACCAAACAAGAGGCAGGAAGGACTTCACAGTCGTGAGACGAGAGAGCCAAAAACAGGGAGATATGAGATTGAGAAGGAGGGATAACGGGACAGGACTGATGAGAGGGGCTGGGAGAGGTGCAAGACAAAACAGCTGAAAGGCCAAACAAACAGCGAGGAGAGACACAGGCCAGACGCCCTCATATTGCCTCTGGTATTTGCACATTAAAGAGGAAAGCTAGAGGAGATAAGGCTTTCTGGAATGCACATAGTGCTTGTCAATACAGTAACTCTCCTTTTATTCGGTCCTCGGGCCGAGCTCTAAAGCAAAATATGGCATTTAAATGTTGTTCAAGTTTGTGAGCATGCATCGGCATGCTTCCGTGCATGGAGGATTAAGCTGAAGTAAGTTATGGTGTGATTTGTTTTGTTATATCAGTTGCTTCACTGCAAATGTCTGCAGATGTCTGTACTGAGCAATCAGACATTTAGCATGAAGTGAAGGTAAAACTCTGCAGACTCTTGAGAATCGAGGGAGTGTTAAAGGCTCAGTGTTTGGGAGAGAGGATAACTTATCGACAGTAATGGGAGGCTGGGCAGAGGGCCAGGCTCCTTCAACTATTTTTAGCTCTCTGACTGTGTGAAAATACTCAGAATACAGAATTGGTGATACATTGCCAAACTCTGAGCCTGTGTGTGTGTGTGTGTGTGTGTGTGTGTGTGTGTGTGTGTGTGTGTGTGTGTGCGTGTGCGTGCGTGCGTGTACAGTTAGTGCATCTGTGTGTCTGTCCGTTTGTGTCTGTGTATGTACAGTACCATGTGGGGGGAAATGTGTTGATTGGCAGTCACCACAGAGAATTGTTGAAAGATGGGCATGTCAAAAAGATCTGCAGAATCAGTGGAAACCCTTTGCTATTTGCGAATGAGCTGAGGTCTGTGTGTCTCTGGTTGGGTTTGCTCTAGTTTCCTGTGTTTAGATATCAGCCTTGAGAGGGGCTCTTAGCAGTACAAGCAGTATAATTACTGAATATGGAAAAAAGTGCCCACTGCTGTACCTCAGGCTGGGCTTGAAACCTTCACGGAAGAACTGTATAAACTTCTGGTTCTTTGATCCGACTCTCTGCCAGTGAGTGTGTTAATCTTACTTTGTCTGAATGTTGTATGTTTGTGCTTGTGGGGGGTAGAACGACTGAAAAGCATCTCAGCATCTTTTGCTCCATGTACTGTATGTAAAGAAGATATTCTTATATGTAGAAGCTTATACTGTATGTGTCTGAGTCAATGCATGTGTGTGTGTGTGTGTGTGTGTGTGTGTGTGTGTGTGTCTCCAGGATCCAGGCTGTTGCTAGGAGCTGTGACCTCCAAAAGCAACAGTGTCCTGGGTGCGGAGGGTGAACCCTGCTATGCGTGGGGTAGTATTGTATTACCACACCCCTTCCCCTTCCCCCTCCCTCCAAACACACAAACACACACACACACACACACACACACACACACACACACATACATACACATACACCACGGCCTCTCTGTTGGTCCGCCCCTAGGCTAATTCTGTTCCCCAGCGCTGCATAAACGCTAGGAGAAACTTCCAACTCTTTGCGTCCCCACCAATCAACCATGATGACTTCATTTTTTTTCGGCTGACCAGAGGAATCAAAGTAGTCTCAGTTCACTGTGAGGTCGCTCTCCTCTTCTCTGACTCCAGACTGCAGTGTCAGACACTGGCTTAGTGGTTTTCAAACAACTGTGATGCACAGCTCTGCTTAGATTAACGTATAGTAATTTCACAGCCAAAAACCCCCAAATCATATTTTGCAGTGGCTGTTAGCCCTGCTTAGAGAAAGGTCCCCCCTCCTCCCTCCCCCCTCATCCACTCCCCTCCACCTCTCCACCCACACCCCCACCCGTGTGCTGTGAGCCTGTGAGAGGGGGCCATGAAGCCCCTGAGAGGACAGACCGTACTGCCAGAGGTACTTTTCTGGAGCTCAGCTCCAAGGAACAGGATTCAGCACCAGGGGGAGGGGGGAAAACCCTGTAGAAGTGTCTGGCCAACTCTTTCAGTGTGTGTGTGTGTGTGTGTCTGTGTGTGTGTGTCTTTTTCTTGGTAAAGATGTTCAGGGTATCCAAAGGACCCCATACCGATGTTCCCAACTTCAATATACAATATAAAAAGTCTAAATCTACAGCTCCAGTGTCCTTTCTTGGCAAACTCTACTCCGACACAAACACATTATATCAGATGCATACATTGTATTCTGCTAAGTAACACTCCCATCATTCAAACCTGTCCATTTTTAAATAATAGCCAGCTAATAAGATGCCTTCTCATTTCCACTCCCGGCCCAGCTGTGATTGTCCAGTGCCACAGTCAGTAGTCAACATCAAACAAAAGCAAAGGCAGGGCAACAAAAAGAGAAGACAGTGGGCAAACAAACTGGTAGACAGACTAAACATGTGTGGCTCGTCTGGCGTGTGGGGGAAACAGGACCAGGCGGGGGCTGTGTGTGTGTGTGTGTGTGTGTGTGTGTGTGTGTGCGTGTCTGTGTGTGTGAGTGTGTGTGCATGTTTGCGTGTGTGCATGTGTTTGTGCGTGTGTGTGTGTGTGTGTGTGTGTGTGTGTGTGTGTGTATGTGTGTGTGTGTGTGTGTGTGTGTATGTGTGTGCATGTGAGTGTGTGTGTTGGCAGCAAACACTGTGAACAAAAGCGCTCCAGCTCCAGTGGGCCACAGCTGTCGGTATTTAAACTCAGTGCAGGTGCTGCCGTCTTTGTGGAGCTGTCGGTGTCTCTGACGTCCCCTCATGGGGTTGTGTGTGTGTGTGTGTGTGTGTGTGTGTGTGTGCCACTGCTTGTTGGGAATATGTGTGAATACGTGTGCGTGGTGTGTGTATGCGAGAGATGATCCTTCATTGTCTTCTCATTACCACTGTGTTGGTGGAGGCCCAGGGACACCCAGACAAGGTTTAAACGCCCCTCAGTCACGTGGTCTTCACTGTGCTGTCATGGCAGTTCAACATAGGAAAGTGGAATGTGATGATAGCTCACTGGATAAGGCTTACCAGACGCTATTTCTGTTGCTCTGGTTGAGTGGAGGCAGAAGGATTAGACTAGTTCCTCTCCAGGCCATGGGGGAACAATTTACCTGGGGGAAGTTATTGCACACAAGAGGAACTCGCAAAAACACTTTGCAACTCACAAAACACAATGGGGAAATTGCTGCAGATGTTCACATCGGAAATCTCTGTTGCATACATTACATGCTACAGCATGTGAACTGTTACTCAATGCAGGCGTGGGGACAGCTGTCTGAACCTTCTGTTAACCGGCCTATATTTGCTTGCTTGTTTTTGTTGGTCTGTCCACTCTAAGCCGTGAGTTTTCAAGAGGGCTCAGCTTGTTGTAGCAGCTGTCCAGGAGGCACCAGTTGAGCCAACAGCGTGGCGGGAGGAGGCCTGCAGGTGGGATCCCAGTCGGGGTGACCCCTGCTGGGCGTAATCTCAGCTGGGACTTGGGTCTGACCAGTGGAGGTCAAACAGGTGAATGGACAACAGGAGACAACCAGTGTGTGGGGTCCTAGTGGCTACAGTCAGTTCTAGCCTGAACAATGCCTGTCCACAACAAACAATAAACCATCACATCCTTATATAATGAGGTGGTGTACCTTAAACCGTAAATGATCAAATTCCTGCTCAGTTGGCCACTGTGGGAAAGTAGGCTCAGGTGTTTGAAATGCATTAGTCATTGTATGGAGGGACAACCAAGGTTTTAAAACACACTAACTGTGTAGGCCATTTTTACACAAAGACCTGCCACGATTCAGGTATCTTGGTCACTGTAAGTTCAGTGTTTTGTGTTTTGAGATATACTGTACAGTACTGTACACACACACATCAAGAAAGTGCTCATCACAACAAACGGCATGTTTTTCCCTTAATCCATCTTCATGACAGCTAGCACTGTGCCATGAAGACAGATCAACGAAACTATTTCTTGGAAACATTTGGGGCGTGAGTCTCAGCACATCTCCAGTCGTATGATGTGTGTGTGTGTGTGTATTACTGTGTGTTTATGTGTACTGTATGTGTTTATACCCTCAGCACGTGTCCTCTGCCTCTTACCAAGGCACCCTTATGGAAAATACACACAGTCCCTGATGGGGGCAGGCCAAGGTACAATCTGATCAAAACATTCCCTGTGAGAAACAACGAGATGGCAGGTCTTCACCTGTGAGAGTGTATATGTGTGTGTGTGTGTGTGTGTGTGTGTGTGTGTGTGTGTGTGTGTGTGTGTGTGTGTGTGTGTGTGTGAGAGAGAGAGAGAGAGAGAGAGAGAGAGAGAGAGAGAGAGAGAGAGAGAGAGAGAGAGAGAGAGAGAGAGAGAGAGAGAGAGAGAGAGAGAGAGATAGACAGAGACAGTAAGAGACAGAGAGAGAGAGATCAAATTAGTGTGGGTTCATTCCCAGGCTAATAAGACACACACAAGCTACCAAACCTCTCTCTCTCTCTCTTTCTCTCTTTCTCTCTCTTTCTGTTGAGGAATGACAAATGTTGAACATATCATGTTACCTTTTTACCTTCCACATTTCGAGGCTAGTGCTGGAACACGTTTCATTGTAGCAATTTGCACCTACATTCATTAATTGTCTTCAGTTTTCTTTCATTTTGTAGAGGCAGTAAAGAGGAACATTTTACACAGGGAACATAAAGTCAAATGATGAATAGACAGACATAGAGGTCAGGCCTGGCCCAAAGTCATTAGCGGTGTGTAAGTGTGAGCTTTGGGTGGCATCTAGTGGTCCTATAATGTATTACATGAGCATGTCCTAAACTGCCACCTTATCAGTTTATTTATTTATTTTTAAGGAAAACAAATGAGCCCCATGATGAAATCAGTGTTTTGGTGTTATCAATGCTACTTTCAATTCGATGTTTGGAATAATCATTATTATTATTATAGTTAGATTATAAGATATTAGATATACAAACATCACACATACAGGTCAGCATATTTTTCTGAACATGTTTGTTTAATGGTTTTCCTTCTTATATTCCTTATTTTTCATCAGTTGTTCTATTATTTTCATCTAGGCCAATAGATGTTGGAGACTTCACAGTAAGCTGTTTTAGCATGATGCTGATGCAGAACTTGACCTCTGACCTCTACAATAACCATAGTGGTTTGAGAGCAATGTCAATCCAGGTGAGTTTAGATTTTTTTTAAAGAAAATGTAATTAACCTTTGTACTCCTATCTTATCTTCTATTTCTGTTTTATTCCTGGTTTTATTGTTATATTTATTTATATGTCCTACCTCGTGTTTTATTGTATTGCAGTTTATTTACTAATGTTTTTATGTTCAGCACTTAGAGTTGCATCCAATGCATGACTTTGATTGATTGATTGATTTAAGTCTCCATGGTTTTATGTCCCCTAGGCCTCTTTTAATGTTGTATTTGGGAGGGACGGGTCGCCCTGGAAACAGATGGTAATCAGAGGGATGTCACATTCGGTGTGACCTCTAACCCCATCCTGAATGTATGTTTGTGGCTGTGTGAATGAGATAATCTCTTTCAGATGTGTTGTGTCTGGATTGTGTGTGTGCGTGTGTGTGTGTGTGTGTGTGTGTGTGTGTATGGGCCCAGGATTACCTAGAATAAAAGGACTACAAGGTGCTTGATCTCACATTTGTGTGTGTGTGTGTGTGTGTGTGTGTGTGTGTGTGTGTGTGTGTGTGTGTGTGTGTGTGTGTGCGTGTGTGTGCGTGCGTGTTATGGATGGGGTCGCAGTTTCCTTGATGCCTCCTTGGAGCCACACACTAAGTAGTCCCCAAGGAAACTGTGACCCCACCGTAACACGTGCGTGTGTGTATTTTCTCAGGATTACCTTTAATTTAGAATAAAAGGACTACAGGGGACTTGATCTCATCAACATTGGCCTTTTCTTCCTGTTGTTGACCAATAGGCCGATAGCCCTGACGACACTTTGATGATTCCATGTGATACTTATGAATTGAAAGACAAGTAGATTATTCAGTATAAAAACTAATTAAAGTAAAAACAACTCTAAACCTCTGTAACTCCTCCTTCTGTCACTGTTTTCTTACAGTATATACTATTCTATAGAGGGCTACAGTATATTATGGTTTAGGAGAGTGTTATGGTGTTCTGGGGGAGGTGGTGGGACAGACAGAGCTTACCAAATACCATTCTGAGTTGATTGAAAACACCGCAAATCCCACGTTGGCCTGGACGTCCAATCTCACCCCAACTCTGACATTGCTGTCCCATAAACCCACTTCCTAATCCCAAAGCCTTTTTTATTCCATGGTCACTATGCCACCCATGTCGTAAATCCCCCTCAGTCCTAGCCTGCCCCCATCCTGTGAGTGCACCTCTGCCAGGGCACAGCTGGCATCCAATAACCTCTTCTGTTCTCTAGGCATGCTCATCATCATCATCATCATCATCATCAATCTCTTAGCTAAATAAGTGCCCCATTTTCAAGGTCAGTCAGTCGTTGACAGGACGTCGTTCTGTGTTGTGGTGCATTGGGACGAGGGACCAACAACAGACGAAGTATTTGTCATATATTATAATCGTGGAGTGTACGAGGCTTGGTTATTCTCTCTAATAGACGCATTGCACTCGTGGCCAGTTGGAGGGCCGTGAGAAGAACCACATGCCAGCCGACTGAATGGGAGATGCCCAGGCTGTATGCCATCAGTGTAACGTTGCGGGAAAGGAATACTTCTACTGCGATGCTGCAAATCGCATAGAATCTGGACAATTAGGCTGTCACTGACCAATTGGGGAACAGTTGTCTTAAAAAAAAAAAAAAAAACTTAAACAACTATACACTCGTTCTACAGGAATACTATCCTAGCGGACAAAAAACTACGGAATTCTGGTAGAGCCGGTGAAGTCACACTGTCCAAACACGCTGTGCCAGTCACACACATCCACACCATTTTGAGAATGATGACTTGGAAACGAGATGCTTTCATGTAACCGTAATTAAAAAGAATATACAGAAAATAAAGGAGCGCGCGCTCACGGCGAAGCGCAGCATCAGCACCAGTAACTGATGCGCGTTCCCGCCCCGGCAGAGGCTGCCCGAGATCCCGGGAAGAGGAGTTGGAGCTGCGCGAGTTAAAGTTGGGAGAAGGGGGGTGAAGGGATGCTGCCGTGCCCGGTGGAGAGGAGATAAAACAATCTACGATATAATTAATATAGTCTATGCGGAGACGCGCGTCCTCTGTAAAGGATGATTTGCAAAATTCTGAGCATATGCCTTTTATTTTTGGGTTTTCAACAATGTTCAGCACGTAAGTCCTGTGAAACACTAATTATTATTCTGTCTTGTCATTTGTAGAGCATTGCTGTCAGATTATTTATACTAGCCAATGTAGATAATATTGTATATAAAATGAAAATATGAAGGGGTTAATTGCACAGGCTTAAACGTGAATCAAGAAAGAAGTGGATAAAAACCCTGGACGGCAAAAAAAATAGCTGCAGCTCTTTGAAGGGCAGCAAATCTGAATTAAACCAGACATAACCTTCAGAAAATAATGTTTGAGCTTTTGCGACATCTCTCACAATTTACACAATCGCACCCTTTACATAATAGTATCTGGTTTAATCACTTGAAAAGTCTGTTGGCATAACATCAGTCCTGCGGAAGGCGCTATGAAATGAAATCCTCACACGGGGCTTTCTGCATTGCAGTGCTTTCTCGCGCCAGCACGTAAGTTTCTGCAGCGAACGGTTCATCTCGCGCCCTCGATTACTAATCATCTTTGTGCCATTAACAACATGAAATACCCCATGGCGTGTGTCATGTTGTTAATGGCATAACATTGGTTGTGTTGAAAATGCGGTTTATTATCTTTAAAAAGCAGCAATTGAGTGAAGAGAGCCGCGTGTCCTAACCTGCTTGGCGCGTGCGGGACCACCCCACTGCAGTACTTCTGCAGAGAGAGTATGTGCTCATCACCTGTCCGCAAGCCCCACATGCCCCTCACCTTGGAAACTCGCATGACGGAGCAAAAATGCAATAGCAATTCCATGATCAAGCATACCGTTTTTCATAATAAGCGTACTGTATGTATTCGTTGTGGATTTCGTTGTATAGTGGGCTTTACCTGCCCCTTTTCACGGGGAGATGGATTTGAGGTAGCCTACATGGAAATCAACTTGGTGGTCAACTCCAACAGTCTCCAATAGTCTAAAATGCTATATTTCTGCATATCAATTCGTGTTGCATACAATGATAATGTCATGATGACCTAAGATTTTGGGCACCTGATACATTCTGAATGGAAGAGGTTTGGTGTATGCTAAACATAGCTATCATATGACTGCACACAGTGCATGTACAAAACAGGTAGTTCATTGTTTATCCTCATTTGAGTGATTATGCTTGGTGCTACTGTAAGAGGATCACCAAGGCAGACAGACTACCCTGAGCTAGTCAGATTATGGTGAGAATTGTGTTTCTAGGACATTTCGTTGTATCATCATAAGGAGACCTGTGAGTCTGTGACATGTGGTTTTGATATTCTGGTTAGAATACTGTGTTTGAAGCTTATGGTGTAAAGTCTGTAGACTGTCTTGTGTTGTTGTGGTGTCGCTTGCGCTCTGTATTGAGGATCTGAATAGTGTTATGGTGTCCAATGTGTTATGCCAATTATAGTCAAAATGTTGTTCTTGTGTTCCAACTGTGTTACTAGTAGCATACACTCTGTTGAGGAAAGGGATATGAGGAGGTGCCCACGACTCGGGCAGTGATTCAGACAGGCCTGCTGTAAATCTGTGAATGGTGTGCTCAGTGGAGCTGTGCCATATTAAAATGGACACTCAGATCCTGGGACACACTGATCTGGGGTGGGG
Source organism: Nansenia antarctica (assembly GCF_963989245.1). NCBI lineage: Eukaryota > Metazoa > Chordata > Actinopteri > Argentiniformes > Microstomatidae > Nansenia > Nansenia antarctica. The sequence goes on from NC_137675.1 coordinate 69,593,919, forward strand.
CTAACCCACGCTGCAGCTTGGGCACTTTTCTGTGAGTGTGAGTGTGAGTGTGAGTGTGAGTGTGAGTGTGAGTGTGTGTGTGTGTGTGTGTGTGTGTGTGTGTGCGCGCGTTTGTGTGTGTATGTGTTTGCATGCGTGTGTATGTGCGTGATAGTACACAGGACTGTGCATGTGTGTGTGTGTATGTGTGTGTGTGTGTGTGTGTGTGTGCAGATCCAGGCGTCAGAGACACTGGTTGGGATGTGTGTGGAAAATTCATATTCAGGGAGGGGTGAATTGCCTCATTGTGAAACTTTTTCTTAGACTGAATGCTGAGGGATGAACCTGCATCTGAGATGGATTTTTGGCTTTGATTTGGTCTCATAATGATGTTTGTTGGTTTCCCTCCTTGCCTCATGGCAGGCACTCCCCACTGTGCAGCCCAAGTTAAGCTCTGAATAATTCAAACCCTGTCCCCTGAACATGCCACAACCTGCCTTCCTAAATTCACCTTCTGTGCTCCCCATACCAAGTGTGTAGTCACTTTATATAAGGACTCATATTCATATATTACGAATATATCTACCTATGGAAGATGTGATCCATCATATACGCCGCTGAGCGGTACGCTCAGAGGAGCTCTCCATATGTATGTACCACCAGTAAGTGATGAGTCAGCCCAGACAGCCCCAGCCTGATGCGTCAGCATTTACCAGACTGGGAGCTCCTCACACTTACAGCCAGGCCATTCCCCCTACCCACACCCTTAATGATAGATGGAAGTGGACTGGAGTGATGCAGAGAGTGGGGGGGGGGGGGGGGAGAGAGAGAGAGAGAGAGAGAGAGAGAGAGAGAGAGAGAGAGAGAGAGAGAGAGAGAGAGAGAGAGAGAGAGAGAGAGAGAGAGACTCATTGTGAGAGAAAAGAGGGGACTGGAATGTTCTGGAAAGGCTACGGGTACATATTTTGTAACTGCGACATGACAACGCAGTTACAAAAGAAGAGGTAGCATGAGAGGAAGATAGGTGTAAGGTGTAAGGTAAGGAGCCTCCTCTCACATCGCTGTGAGGAGGAAGAGACAGAGAGAGAAAGAGAGAGAGAGATAGGAGGGTTATTAAGTCGGAGCGATGAAGGGAGAGGAGATGTGAAGAGAGGGAGAGAGAGACACAGAGGGAGGGGTTAAGTAGAAGGGAGAGTAGAGAGTGAGAGAGAGGATGTGGGGAGAGGAGAGAAAAGCAATCTTGCACAGTGCTGATGGTAGGAGATGCTGGGTGTGCTGAGTGGCCTTGCTTAACCTGCAATATTCTGTAGCTCCTAGAGCACTGTGTGTTTAAAGCCTTAATGCACCACCCTCCACAACTCTCAACATTGCTCACCAGGGAAATTAAAATAAATCAATGTACCATAGCTAGAAATGAACTTCTAGAATGCTGTGGATGTTGTTGGGCTGGGTATTCTCTTCAGAATCAATTCAGCACAACATTGTAGTTCACTAAAGGACAGAAATAGGTACTGAACTGAGTAAGGAGCAGTGGATATCAGGGACCCAGACTGAGACAGACACTCAAGGTCAAAGACTGCATTCCTCTGGCTCAGCAGTTTTTTTTTTTACCTTAGTGTACTTGTCCTTGAGTGGAGAGATGGCAGCTATCATGGTCCTATGACAAATTGAGCTTTCTGGCGAGACAGAAATGGAGGGTGTTTATGTCAAGAGTGAGTCCAGGGCCTCTGTCAGGCAAGTTCAGTGATGTTATCTCTCACGTATTCTCTAGGGCTGCTAAAGACACTCAAATATTTCAGCCAAGGTTTTCTTTTCAGCATTTTGTCTGTGTGAATTCTGCTCTGATGGCCAATTATTTTTTTCCCCTCGTCAAAAGAGAAATTTTCAAAGATGAGACTTCACCCTCACTCACCTCCCTCCTTCTGCAACCTGAATACTAATTCTGTTAACGTCTCCCTGTTTTAGCCTGCTCCCTGTCTCCCTCCTGCATGTGTTTGACCTCAGTGGCTGTAAGAATAGAAACTACCATGTTGAACCTCCTGGTTTTGGAACAAACAACCACATCTTACAAAGAGGATTACTCCTGGGCCACGGATGGTGGGGGTGGAGTGTTGTGCTAGCCTTTCTGGATATGTTTATATGGTGTCATCGTTTTTTGTTTTCTTTCTTTCAGTTGTATGTGTCTGTCTGTATTTTGGTCCAGTTGTCCATCTGTGCCTCTCTATGCCTACTTTTCTACCTATCTATTCTATTCTGAGCTTTTAGGGAGAGTAACAGATATGGTATGGCATATGAAAAGATACATATGTGTTTTCTAGCGCAGAGGCCAGGACATAGTGGGTTTATCTTGGTTGGTGACAAGATTAGGCGGAATTATAGTGATTCCTAATTGCAGAGGGTATTTATGGAGGTGGAGGATGAGTGGGCCGAGCAAACGGGTGATGGGGAGATGTGGGAACGGTTCTGATTTATTCTCCTCCTCCTATCTGTCCACTCAGCATACGCAGAATAGCACCAGCTATCACCCTGACAGAGCTGGGGTCTTTCAATCAGAGGCCATTCTGGGCGCTCATTAACTGCATACATTCTGATTTCCTACACACAAACAGACTCATATACTCGCACGCACGCACGCACACACACACACACACACACACACACACACACACACACACACACACACACACACACACACACACACACACACACACACACACTATTCCCACACAGGCACATACAGGTTGGTTCAGAGTTTGGCAAAGTATCACCAATTTTGTATTCTGAGTATTTTCAAACGCTGTTCACTTCTAATATAATTAGATACATTTATTTTTGCTATATGGGAGGGGAACATGCTATGGTTGTCGGCTTGGCAATGACAATGATTAATCTCTGAAACACAGTCAGAATACTTGTCTAATGCCTGAGTCCATTACACCAGCAATAAAGATTAGATCTCTGTATCTGGGAGGAGACCTCAGGACTGATGCTTAGATTCAGAAGCAGAGTGCCCCCTCCTTATAAGGGAGTGTCTTATAGCGTAACAGACACTGCACCATGCAGAACGGAGGATGGAAAATGGTTTGAATTCTAGCCATAACTACCAGAGACAGGCTTTATGAGCCTGGTTTTATTTTCGACATGTCTGAATTTTATTGGATTTATCAGTCTGAATATTCCTTGTTTGTGACCAACAGAGAATTCAATCTAATTAAGTGAAATCCATTCAATTAATAATTTGACCTTATCAGTATGTAGAGAGCTGCCTCAGTAACCATGCTGCATCCAGGTTTTTGGTCCACTGAAATTCTTAATGTTATCATACTTGAGAGATACAGATTTTTTTTAAAATCTTGTATTCTGAGTCATTGTAATCCCCATATTTAACTTAATTCCCTCTCTCTCCCTCTCACTCTCTCCCTGGTTGTTTCTTCCAGGAGAATGTGTGGATCCTTTGGTGTCTCAGCTGTACGCATCCTCCTTCCTGGCGTCTTCCAGATATAACTTTCTATACTCTGCCAACTTTGCCAAATTGTATGGTAAGAATGTTTTTCCGTAACCTCTTTTCAACTGTATATTGTACATGTATTCCATTTTATTATACAGTATCTGAGAGAGTGTGTGTGTGTGTGTGTGTGTTCCACAGGAAGTAGCGGTTGGTCCCCCTCCCCCAGGGACAGGCAGCCCTGGCTCCAGATCGACCTTCAGCGGAAGTATCGTATTGTGGCCATCGCCACCCAGGGCACTTTCAACTCCTATGACTGGGTCACCAAGTACACCCTGCTCTATGGAGACCGGCCCGACTCCTGGACGCCCTACGTCATGAAAGGAGGCAACTCGGTACGGGGGGGGGGGAGAGGGGAGACAAGTGTAGGAGCAGAAGCTGGAGGGGTTAAGGCTGGGATCAGGCAGAGCGTTATGTCAATTAAAGGGATTTGATTTAGTAATCGTCGGTCATTTGTATGTGACTAGTAAGCTGTGTCCCCATGACTATTGCCTATTATCATCACGGAGTGGCAAAACAATAGAGAGAGCATTAACACATTATCCCTCAGCGCTGACAAGGCTAATGTGTTTTCATCTCTTTATCTGCAGGAAGTCAGTGAGGCGAACAACTGCTTTATTGACTGTGTTACTATGCTCTCCGCTCCACACAGACAATGCCAGGGAACTGGAACTACCACCAGGTGAAGAGGAATGTCTTCCACTATGCCTTCACGGCTAAACACATCCGTCTCCTGCCCCTGGGATGGAACACTGAGAACGGAGGGAAGATCGGTGTCAGGATGGAGGTGTTTGGCTGCGCATACGGTAGAGACGAGGCTCCTTGTAGTCACTCGGTGACTGTATCTTCACTTACCGTGTGACACTCATCTTTGCTTAATGCTCCTGTTGAACACTCATCCCTAGCAGCCAACACTGTATTCCACCAAACGTTTATCGTCACTTATCATCACTCAGCACTACACTCACTTTACAACTCTATAAGGTACGAATGTCTGCTCATGCAATATTGAGTTATACTCAGCTTTACACTCACTTCACACCTCTATAAGTGACCTACATCTGATGATTCAACATTCAGTTGAATGCACTACTCTAGCATTATATCCTATCACTCAACACTATTCAAGACCAGCCTTGAGCCCTCTCAATGTGGCTCAATCAACACCACAAACATGTTCTCATTAAGAGAGGATGACACATGACACATGATGACACATGACCCAATGAACTCCTGACCTCGAACCTTTGCCTCCCTGTCTTTCAGACTCCTACGTCATGCAAGTCAACGGCGATGACTCTGTGGCCTACATGTTCCCAGATAAGAGGTTCCGTACTCTTCAGGACCACTTTGCCCTGAACTTTAAGACCCTTGAGCAGGATGGGCTGCTGCTGCACAGTGAGGGTGTGCAGGGGGACATTTTCACTCTGGAGTTGAAGAAAGGACGCCTCTACCTCCACCTCAGCCTAGGTATGGCTGTGCTTAATGGAAGAGTGACTTAAGAGCCAGCTGGTGTACAGCTGGTCCTTTGTAATAATGTAAATATAGCTAATGTGGTGTTTTGCATGGGAAAACAAACAGATAGGCTGAGAGAAAGCTTATTAGGTTGAGCTTGGAAAATAAATTCCTTTCTTTCATCTCTGAGACACGATGAGAGGATGGCTTGTCCAAATCACAAAAACAAACACATTAGGTCTCTGTATCTGGGAGGAGACTTTAGAACTGTTGGTGAGATAAATGACTAGATTTTCTTGACGTTTGTTTTATAGAGCATTGATTTAGACAGATTAGTTTCCCCATTTTCAGGGTATTGGCTAGGTTCTCATTTGCTATATTTGTGTTTCATTTTCACAGGAAGCAGTACAGTTAATCAGGTGGATGGTCGGACCACAATGACTGTTGGCAACATCCTGGATGACCAGCACTGGCACTACGTCACCATCAAACGAATCGGTCGTCAGGTCAACTTCACCGTGGACAGTCAGACAGAGACGGCCATCTGCAATGGAGAGTTCACCTACATGGACCTGGACACTCAGGTAGGTCAGGACTCGGATGCCATTTTGTGTCTTGACCTGTTGAGGTAGTGAGTTAGGAGAGACTTGTGACCACTAGTATAGTAGGGATAGTACACTGCCTCACTTGTATAAGTTTACATTCACCTAATGTAATGTGATATTTCTTCTTCTCTATGCTCCTTCAGTTATATGTGGGCGGAGTCATCGAGCCAAACATGCCCCACCTCCCAGACAAGCCTAACTTCCGGGGCTGTCTAGAGAACGTCTTCATCAACGGTATCAACGTCATCAAGATGACCCAACAGGAGGACCCTGAGATACGCATCCCTCGGCAGGTAGAGTTTCTCATCAGACACCTCCGTCATATTCCACTCATTATCACATGACTGTAACTTACCATGACATGATCTACCTTTGATCCACAACCTTCGCTGTAACTCCATAGTGAGGGCCTAGTGCAATTAGCCTTCAGACTTTTATTGTGAAATGATTTTTCCCTAAAACTTTCTGTTCCTCAGAAAAAAATGTATTTCCATTGCCGTGACATCCTGCTGAAGCCGATGACCTTCGCTGGGCTCAACAACTACCTGCAGGTGCCTGGTTTCTTCAGGAAGCCCCGTATGTTTGTCAAGTTTAAGTTCCGTTCGTGGGACTACACAGGCCTACTGATGTTCACGCGCTTCGCAGATGACCTGGGAGCTCTGGAGCTGGGTCTGAGTGAGGGACAGGTCAACGTCACACTCACACAGCCTGGCAAGAAGAAGCTCCAGTTCGCAGCAGGTGGGCAAAAACATGTGTACACAAATCCACTCATCCGTGCCCTTAAGGCCAGTTCAGATCCGCGACGAGACGAGACTGTTTTAGAACGTCCATCTTCTAGTTGCAGCGGTCTGAATTATCTTTAATCTTTAATCTTAGGTCTGAACTGCCCAGTTTTAGAACGTCGGTTGCAAGTGTGATTGCCGAGTTTTTCTCTGCGACGTTCTAAAACGGTCTCGTCGTGGATATTTGGTCTGAACTGGCCTTTACGTGTATTAACTTCCCAGTGAGGGTCATATATACATACAGTATACGGTTCTATGAGATGTAATCTCTACTGTAGTTGAGCTGCTTTTTGTGATTGCTGATGTCCCCCTTTCCCAGGCTACCGTTTGAATGATGGTTACTGGCACACGGTGGACCTGGCAGCTAGAGACAATCTGCTTACCTTAACCATCGATGACGATGAAGGCTCTCCATTGAAGATCACCAACCCCTTCACAGTACGCACAGGGGACCGCTACTTCTTTGGAGGTGAGCTGTTGATCAGACCTGCTTTCGTGCATGATACCACAGCACAGTGGGCCTAATTCACTAAGCGTTTGGTGCAATGGAAGTTTATTTTTTGTGTTTTATCTTGTCTTGAAAAAACAGGTGCAAAACGCTTAGTAAATCAAGCCCTGTGTATCTAGAGGTTTCAGTTTCTCAACATCAGTATAGCAAGCACAGGAACAGCCTTTCACTTGGGGTTCTCTGTATGGGTCCTCAGGGTGTCCAAAGACCAACAACACCATCAGGAAGTGCGAGACCAAGCTGAACCACTTCCATGGATGCATGCAGCAGATCTATATCGACAACGAGCAGCTGGACATCGACATCATACTGCAGCGACGCTGGGGGCGATACGCTGAGCTGCTGCTGGGCACCTGTGGCATCACAGACAGGTAGGTACAGGGCAGAGCAGTGGGCTGGCACCACACCACTGGCATGACAGACAGGTAGGTACAGGGCAGAGCAGTGGGTTGGCACCACACCTCTGGCATGACAGACAAATAGGTACAGGGCAGAGCAGGGAATGGGGTTAATACCACACCTATGGCATCACAGGCAGGTACTGTAGATACAGGGCAGGGGTTTGAGAGTAGGAGGAAGAAAGAGAGTATTTGTAACAGAGAGCCTAGGTAAATGGTAAATGGGAAATGCCCTCAGCCCTGTACTATCAGTAATGGAGTGCAGACGTTTATGACCATCACATGTACCATCCAGCCTCCTGATGGTGCTGGGCCTGGCTATAAACCTCTCATATCTCTCTCATATATGGTTTATGCTCAGCTTGATGTGTATCCAAGGGCAGACACTGAGAGTTATTGTAGCCTCCAGGTCATATTCCCATATGTATTTTTATGTATGACACAACACGTATGTTCTTTCTTGTACCAACATGTCTTTTTCCCCATTTGTTTTCACATGATACTTAGTACATACATGGTTACATCAGTTCTTATTCATCTATTTGATCAAAAATATGATAATAACCATATGTTTCATGATGGTATCAGCAACTCAATGTTAACTCATGATCACAGGTCAGGACATCCGAACTGAATGGTTCCCAGTCCTGAATGGTTCCCAGTCCAGACCTACCATGTTTTAGAGACTCATTGAGATTCAATCTTGGGGCACAGATGTGTAAATTATGTGAAAGCTTTCATAGTCAGGGATCAGGTGGTGCTTAGGGCTGAGGGGCTGAAGAATCCACCACCCCAGTCAAAGTAGGCCAAAGCCCCTAATGGCGCTTTTCCACTACCGTGCCGTACCGTGCCGTACCGTGCCGGGCCGCGTGATCCCGGTTTGTTTTGCTTTCTCCACTGCCAACCGAGCCATACCCTGCCATAGTACCCGTGCCGTTTTTAGTTCCAGTTCGAGAGGGGTACTTTCGGTACTTTCGTGCCAGGCTGTGTGTGATGTGTGATGCTGCAGACCGTTGATTGGTCAATGGAAATCGTCAACATCGTCATCCCATGTTCATAGACTTCATCGCTAACCGCCATTTTTAAATACCACAACAGATTTCACACTTAAAGTGAAGTGCTCTTATGACACTTAACTCCTCCAAAGCATAAACGCACCTACTGTAACGCTAAAGCAAATTCTATGTGTCAAGCATAATGGCAATAAACGTTATCTGAATCTGAATCTGAATCCTACTGTCACCGCTCAGACTTTTATTCTGAAAAAAATGTTTCAGACTTTGATTCTGAAAAAAAAGTTGAGACTTTGATTCTGAAAAACTAAAGTTTCAGACTTTTATTCTGAAAAACTAAAGTTTCAGACTTTTATTCTGAAAAAAAGTTTCAGACTTTTATTCTGAAAAAAAAGTTTCTGACTTTTATTCTGAAAAAAAAAAGTTTCCATCCATATGCTGTATAAATAAATATATTTGAACCCAGAGATTGTATGAGCCCCGCCGTCAGTCCAATGGGAGCGTCAAGCACAGCCTTTCCGTAGAAATACATCGCTCCCTGTCTAACGTTATATATCTAACGTTACATGTTTTGTTATGTTATGTTATGTTAATTTCATTTATAATGCGCCCCCCATCCAACTTTTACATCGGCCCGGGGCGCAGCCCGGGTAAAGGAACAGATAAAGACAAAGACAAGGAACACAGAGAGCAATCAGACACAGACGACTTAAACGTACAACTCAGGCATACAATTCACAACAAATAGGGAGTAGATTTAGGGAATGTCATTTTGGAAGAGGTGGGTTTTTAACTTGGCTCTAAAGGAGTCCAGAGTGGGGGCAAACTTGATGGCAGAAGGGAGCGCGTTCCACAGGGTCGGTGCTATCACTGCAAAGGCACGGTCACCCTTCCTCTTGAGGTTTGTACGTGGGACCCTCAGGCTGAGTTGGGCGTCGGACCTGAGCCTGGGTCTGGGCCTTGAGGAGGTAGACTGGTCCAGGAGGTCCTTGATGTAAGGTGGGGCGAGACTGTTGAGAGCTTTAAAAACAAAGGTGCAGATTTTGAACTTCACTCTCTTCTTCACTGGGAGCCAGTGAAGGGAGATGAGGACAGGGGAGATGTGGTCCCTCATTTTGGTGCCTGACACCAGCCTGGCAGCGGCATTTTGGACTAGCTGCAGGCGGTAGATGGTCTTATCAGGAAGTCCCGCATATAGTGAGTTGCAGTAGTCAAGCCTAGATGATATTAGCATGAGGACGACCCTCCTCAGGTCGCTGGGGGTGAGGAAGGACTTGATCTTGGCTATGATGCGTAGTTGGTATAGGCATGCCTTCACGACGGAGCTCACTTGTCGGTCAAGGTTAAGCTCGGAGTCAAAGATGACACCAAGGTTCTTTAAGGCTGATCTGTGCATGATAGTGCTGCATTTTGACATAATTCTTATCGCATTTCCCCCCGTTGAGCTGTATACCGGCACTTATTAAAGTGAAGTGCTCTTATGACACTTAACTCCTCCTACTGTCACCGCTCGTTCCTGGTCTGTTGTGTATAATGGAGAACGTATCCTACCCGTACCATACCGAACTTTTCAAATGCGTGCCGTGCTGAGCCGTACCGGTCTGGTCAATGGAAAAGCGTCATATATCACCCCATAAAACTTGCCAGTGGACCCTGACACAGAGAGAGAGAGAGAGAGAGAGAGAGAGAGAGAGAGAGAGAGAGAGAGAGAGAGAGAGAGAGAGAGAGAGGTTTGGTAGCTTGTGTGCCTTAGCCTGGGAGAAAACCGACTCGAAATTGATCTCTCTCTATGTCTGTCTCTGTCTCTGTCTCTGTCTCTATCTCACTCTCACACACACACACACACACACACACACACACACACACACACGCGCACACACACACACACACACACACACACACACACACACACACACACACACACACACACAGGAGAGAGCACTGACTATATGGAGTGACCTGTGTCTGGCTCTCTCTCACTTTTCCATCTGTCTGCCTTGCTCTTTCCATCTTTATTTATCTCATTCAAACCAACCAACAGATTATCTTATTGTTTAGTTGTCTTGCACTTTTGTTCATAAACATTTGGTGTTGTCCCTAGATGTACTCCAAACCCATGTGAACATGAGGGCAGATGTATCCAGTCTTGGGATGACTTTATATGCCTGTGTGAAAATACAGGCTACAAAGGAGAGGTGTGCCATAACTGTAAGTGTTACCTAAGCGATGTAACCTATTATTGAATGCATATACTGTATGGTTGCAGTATGTAAGCTGAACCTCACCAGTGTAATGGCTGATTTTGCCACTGTTGGGTGCAATGCAGTATAGCTACTATGATGTTGTATACCACTGAACATTTTCTAACCCGTGCTCTTGTGAGAATGTTTGTTAAAGACCTCCCACCTCACCAACAGCTGTCTATAAGGAGTCATGTGAAGCCTACAGACTCACTGGCAAATACTGGACAGGCGATTACATCATTGACCCTGACCTGAGCGGACCCTTGAAACCATTCACGGTGTACTGCAAGATGGAAGGTGAGGAACCACTCTCACTTTTCTAATCTAATATTCTGTTCTTATTTCACTCTACTGGCATCTATATCACAGTTCAAGATCACCATTTGACTCTTCCATTGCAAAAGCAGACATGGGCTATAATAAAATATGTTGAGACAGATGTCTTGTTATTAGATTGAACTCTTCTTGTTGTGGTGAATGTTTGTCTTCGGGCCCGAAGAGGACAGTAGTAAACACATTTGGGGCCAGAAATGTAATTGGTTTAGGGGCAAAGGTTCCTCTTCCAGCCCAATCCAATTGCATTACCCAGACCTATGCATGGGTCTCCATGTGGGATTAGTCAGGGTTTGTTAGAGCTGTCTGCAAAACATCAGATACTATCTGGTCACAGCATGGCTCTCTCTCTCTCTCTTTCTGTAACACAACACACACGCACGTACACACACACACCACACACACACACACACACACACACACACACACACACACACACATACACACACACATACACACTCACACACACACACACACACACACACACATTCTAGATTTTGACTGTACAATAACTGAGTAATTCCTCTCTTGTCTATTGTCTCAGCTAAGAAGGCCTGGACGGTGATAAAGAATGACCGTGTTGATGGCACCAAGGTGTCAGGTAGTACAGTGGACCGGCCTTATATCGGGTTTGTCAACTACTGGAACGCCTCCTGGGACGAGGTCACAGCATTGGCCAACACCTCCAACTACTGTGAGCAGTTGATCGACTACTCCTGCTACAAGTCCCGCCTTCTCAACACACCCTGTGAGTGGTAATTGGTCTGTTCCTTCAGGCAATGGCAGGGATTGGAAGCATCAGAGTCTGCGGTTTATCTTAACTCAGATCCGTTTCAATAACACCGAATTATCATACAAGTATGTATTCCTTTGCTCTCTTCACACCTCATTCAGATGGTAGGCCGTTCAGTTTCTGGATTGGTCGCAATAATGAGAGTCATGAGTACTGGGGCGGGTCGTTCCCTGCCAGCCATAAGTGTGGCTGCGCCTCCAACCAGACGTGCACTGACGCCAGGTTCATGTGTAACTGTGACGCCGATTACCGTCAATGGTGAGAGAACGGAGAGAGAGGGAGGGATGATTTAAAACGCTTTGTTTGTTACCATAAGGATATGTATATACATATACAGTACATATACATAATACTTACAGTATATACTTTGACCTTGTGCACAGGTACACAGACAAGGGCTTACTGACATTCAAGGACCACCTGCCTGTGAGGAGGGTTGTGGTGGGCGACACTAACAGGACCGGGTCAGAAGCCCATTTCAGCGTCGGACCCCTACGTTGCCACGGCGACGGTGAGTTCTAGAACCACCTAGATGGGTCTCTTCTATCATCCCAGTCCCGAAGAAAAGCACGGTGAGCTGCCTAAACGACTACCGCCCGGTGGCACTCACACCAATCATCATGAAGTGCTTCGAGAAACTAGTCCGGGCCCACATAGTCACACGCCTCCCGCCCAACCTGGATCCATACCAGTTCGCCTACAGAGCCCACAGGTCCACAGAGGACGCCATCGCGACGACTCTCCACTCCACTCTATCCCACCTGGAGAGGGGAAACAGCTACGCGAGACTGCTCTTTGTGGACTTCAGCTCTGCCTTCAACACCATCCTTCCAGACAGGCTAGTGACCAAACTACTAGACCTGGGACTATCACACTCTATATGTGCATGGATCAAGGACTTCCTGTCCGACCGCCCCCAGAGGGTGCGGGTGGGCTCCCACACCTCCACAGCCCTTAGACTCAGCACTGGGTCCCCCCAGGGCTGCGTGCTAAGCCCCATCCTCTACAACCTCTACACCTACGACTTCACCCCCGTCCACCCCAGCAACTCCATCGTAAAGTTTGCAGACGACACCACCGTGGTGGGCTGCATCTCGGGGGGGGACGAGGCGGCGTACAGGGATGAGGTAGAGCAGCTGAGCAAGGTGTGCAAGGTTAACAACCTGCTGCTGAACCAGTCAAAGACCCAGGAAATCGTTGTGGACTTCAGGAGGAAAAAATCTGAGGTCCAGCCCCTGCTCATCGATGGAGAGAGCGTGGAGAGAGTCTCAACCCTCCGATTCCTGGGGGTGCACATACAGGATGACCTGTCCTGGAAGAACAACACAGCAGCCATCATCAAGAAGGCACAACAGCGGCTCTACTTCCTGAGAGTCCTCAGGAAGGAACACAACAAGCAGGAGATACTGGTGGCCTTCTACCGCTGCGCAGTGGAGAACATCCTCACCTACTGCATCTGCAACTGGTTCTCCAGCTGCACAGCCGCAGACAGAAATGCGCTACAGAGAGTCGTGAGAACAGCCCAGAAGATCACCGGCGCCCCCCTCCCCTCTCTGGAAGAGCTGTACAACACACGCTGCCTCAGGAAGGCCTCCAAGATCTCCAGAGACCCATCCCACCCTGGGTACGAACACTTTGCCCGGCTGCCCTCGAAAAGGCGGTACAGGACCATGGCCGCAAGGACAAACAGACTGAAGCTCAGCTTCTACCCCAGGGCCATCCAGGCCCTGAACACAGCAAAGGCCTAGGTTCTGGGCCCTGGACAGTCTGGACGGATTGATGGCAGCTGCTGGATTGAAAAATCAGGTGTAGTGCAGAGGCACAAATGTGTACATTTCAAGCCTGCAAACTGCGACACTTTAAATGAATGTGCAATAACACTATGTGCAATATGACAACCCTAGTCGTTTTATCTGTACAGTATAGTATAGTGGATAGTGTACATAGCCTTTATTTATGTAAACCAGCTCCTTTCCCTTCTTTTTTTTTTCTTTTTTTTTTCTTTCCTAGCACCAGGGGAGCCACCCCTCCCAAATTTCGTTGTTTGGTACCTGTACTATAGCAATGACAATAAAGACCATTCATTCATTCATTCATTCATTCATTCATTCATTCATTCATTCATTCTTGCGTGAGCATGAGGACCTGGAACAGTTCACGTCGTCGGTTCTGAACCACATAGTGAACTGCACCAACTCAGCCACCGTGGACAAACGGGTCCGGGTCTACCCCAACACGAAGCCATGGATGACTGGGAAGGTCCAAAAACTGCTCAAGGAGAGGGACAACGCCTTCTCAGCGAAGGACACACTGCTGTACAGCACCACCAGGGCTAACCTAAAGCGTGGCATCCGGGAGGCCAAGGCAGACCACAGAGAGAAGATTGAGGAATGCTTCCTGAGCAACGACTCCAGGCGGGTGTGGCAGGGGGTTCAGCACATGACAAACTTCAGAGCCAACAGGCTCACAGCCGCGGAGGACGACCCCCTGCTGGCGGAAAAGCTGAACTCCTTCTACGCCCGGTTCGACGAGGGGCGAACGGAGGTAACCACAACACAAACACCACTCTCTCCAGCTCTCAGCAGCCTCACCCTCACAGAGAATGAAGTGAGACGCGTGCTGAAGGCGGTGGACCCCAGGAAAGCCTCAGGGCCGGATGGCGTCCTGGGACGGGTGCTGAGGGACTGCGCCGACCAGCTGGCCGGGGTTTTCACCAACATCTTCAACCAGTCCCTGTCCCAGGCCACCATCCCACCCTGCCTGAAAACCTCAACTATCATCCCAGTCCCGAAGAAAAGCACGGTGAGCTGCCTAAACGACTACCGCCCGGTGGCACTCACACCAATCATCATGAAGTGCTTCGAGAAACTAGTCCGGGCCCACATAGTCACACGCCTCCCGCCCAACCTGGATCCATACCAGTTCGCCTACAGAGCCCACAGGTCCACAGAGGACGCCATCGCGACGACTCTCCACTCCACTCTATCTCACCTGGAGAGGGGAAACAGCTACGCGAGACTGCTCTTTGTGGACTTCAGCTCTGCCTTCAACACCATCCTTCCAGACAGGCTAGTGACCAAACTACTAGACCTGGGACTATCACACTCTATATGTGCATGGATCAAGGACTTCCTGTCTGACCGCCCCCAGAGGGTGCGGGTGGGCTCCCACACCTCCACAGCCCTCAGACTCAGCACTGGGTCCCCCCAGGCCTGCGTGCTAAGCCCCATCCTCTACAACCTCTACACCTACGACTTCACCCCGGCCACCCCAGCAACTCCATCGTAAAGTTTGCAGATGACACCACCGTGGTGGGCTGCATCTTGGGGGGGGGACGAGGCCGCGTACAGGGATGAGGTGGAGCAGCTGGGCAAGCTGTGCAAGGTTAACAACCTGCTGATGAACCAGTCAAAGACCCAGGAAATCATTGTGGACTTCAGGAGGAAAAAATCTGAGGTCCAGCCCCTGCTCGTCGATGGAGGGAGCGTGGAGAGAGTCTCAACCCTCCGATTCCTGGGGGTGCACATACAGGATGACCTGTCCTGGAAGATCAACACAGCAGCCATCATCAAGAAGGCACAACAGCGGCTCTACTTCCTGAGAGTCCTCAGGAAAGACCACATCGGACAGGAGATGCTTGTGACCTTCTACCGCTGCGCAGTGGAGAGCATCCTCACCTACTGCATCTGCGTGTGGTTCTCCAGCTGCACAGCCGCAGAGAGGAATGCGCTACAGAGAGTCGTGAGATCGGCCCAGAAGATCACCGGCGCCCCCCTCCCCTCTCTGGAAGAGCTGTACAACACACGCTGCCTCAGGAAGGCCTCCAAGATCTCCAGAGACCCATCCCACCCTGGGTACGAACACTTTGCTCGGCTGCCCTCGGACAGGCGGTTCAGGACCATGTTCGCAAGAACAAACAGACTGAAGCTCAGCTTCTACCCCAGGGCCATTCAGGCCCTGAACACAGCAAAGACCTAGGTTCTAGGCCCTGGACAATCTAGACAATTTGATGGCAGCTACTAGATTGAAATCAAGTGCAATACTGAAACACAACTGTGAACATTTCAAACCTGCAAACTGCGACACTTTAAATGAATGTGCAATAACACTATGTGCAATATGACAACCCTCGGGTACATAAGGTTCAGAGATAGGAAATGTTAGAATAGGTATAGCATAGCATAGAGTACAGCACAGTGTTTTATTTGTATAGTATAGTATAGTGGATAGTGTACATAGCCTTTATTTATGTAAACCAGCTCTTTTCCCTTCTTGTTTTTAGTTTTTTTTCCTAGCACCAGGGGAGCCCCCCCTCCCAAATTTCGTTGTTTGGTACCTGTACTATATCAATGACAATAAAGACCATTCATCATTCTTTACTGACACTGGTGCAATGAAACGTCACGCCATGTTCCAGCTCACGCGCCCCCTTCCTCTCCCCCCCAGGAAACATCTGGAACGGCATAGCCTTCGTCAAGCCCACCTACATCACCTTCCCCACCCTGAGGCCTGGCGGCAGCATTGACATCTCCTTCCACTTCAAGACCTATCGGGACCACGGCGTGTTCCTGGAGAACTCCGATGACCAGCTTCGCAACTTCATACGGTTGGAGCTCAACAGTAAGTTCCACAGATCTACTGTACTTGTGAAGCACGGGGACATGACGTGACTCACATAACAGCATGACTTCTAGACACGACACAAGATCGCAAGAAGACATGAGACAACATGGTGTAACCCTGCACTAAAAATGGTTTGATTCTACAGTTAGCTATACTGTCTCTGTCTTACAATGAAAAAGGTTCATAAGGTCTCTTATCTGTTTTCTATGTACCTATTGTTCACTATCTATCGCCCTCCCCCTCCTTTTTTCTTGTGCTTGCTGTTCCCTCTCCCAGCCACCCGCACCCTTCTCTTTATATTCATGGTTGGGGACGGCATCCTTAATGTGACGTTACACTCACCCGTGCCACTCAACGACAATGAGTGGCACTTTGTCCAAGCTGAGCTCAATGTGAAGGTGGCCCGTATCAAGGTGGACTACCAGCCCTGGGCTGTGACACGCTTCCCTGGCCAGACATTTGTCACCATGCACTTCACCCACCCGCTCCTCGTAGGTACGTCACCTGCTTGGGCTGGGGGATGTGGGAGTGGGGGGAGAGAGGGGTGTGTGGAACAATCTCCAGTGTGTTGCATGTTAGTAAATACGTCTGTTGTATTCTAGATCTCAATAGAGATTCCTCTGATTGAAAAACTGTCCAACCGTGTAAAGACAACTACTGAAAATGATGTTCTGTACAACCAGGTGCAGCCAACCGAACACTGAGGCCGTTCCTGGGCTGCCTTCGTGGGTTACGAATGAACGGTGTACCTTTTGACCTAGAGGGGAAAGTGGATGAAGATCAAGGCATACGGCGTAACTGTACAGGCCAGTGTTTGAACGCCACCATACCGTGCCGAAACGCTGGTCAGTGTATAGAGGGTTACGCCGCCTATACGTGTGACTGCAACAACACAGCCTTCGATGGCTTCTATTGCCATAGAGGTGAGCTGTAGTCCACAAGTTATGTTTACTCGGTGTTTCACGTAGCCCCAAAATAACTGAGACTGATGTTGAAGGCAATAAGGAGTTGGCACTTCAACAATGATTGGTCTTAATGTTTGTATTGCTGTTAAAGCAATGACAATGAATGAAACTACATACAAATTGAATTGATACAAGTGAACAATGCACATAGGCATTTAGCTTAACTTTGTTGTGTTTTTTTCCCAAGATATTGGAGCCTACTTTGAGATAGGATCGTGGCTACGCTACAACATTCGAAAAAAGCCCACAAGCGATGAGGAGTGGTGGGCGAACTGGTGGGACCCCCACTACCACAACTTCAGCCTGGGCTACAATGACACCAGCGATGACATTGAGTTCAGCTTCAGCACCCTCCACACCCCGGCTGTCCTTCTCTACATCAGCTCCTTCCTCCAGGACTACATGGCTGTCATCCTCAAAAAAGATGGTATCTGCTTTCAATGAACCCTAGAGCCCTAACCATAACCCATCATGACTATAGCCCTAGCCCTAACCCTAAAAAAACAAGAAAACACACACACTGTAGTTTGGTGAGGTGCAGACTGGCTGGTGAAAATTAAAAGAAAGAAGGAGAGGTGTATAATGTTGCTCCAATGCAAAGTTTTTATTTGACCAACGTTTTGGCAGCAAGCTGCCTTCTTCAAGATTTCAATCAATCATGACTGAAGTACATTGATTATGACTGAATGTCATTTCAGTTGTCTATGGATTGGTGTCAGATTATGGTTTTGGGTTAATCCCTTTAACCTAATAGAATCACACAGCAACATTGTCAAGTCAACCACAGTTAAACCCAAGCTAATGAGCTGATGGATCTTCTTGTTGTCCATCTCTTCACAGGTACTTTAGACCTGAGGTACAGGTTGGGGGTGGTCACACACAAGTACCAGCTGTCCTACAGGAACCTAGCAGATGGATATCCCCACTTTGTCAACATTACCAGACACAACAGGACTATAACAACACAGGTGGGCTCCACCTATTCATATCACCTTCTGAAAGAAAATTGGAAAATGTATATCTTTCCCTCTCATAATTACTCTAGCCCATCGGGTGGTTTGTTTGTTGTGTTGATATAGTATGTATACAGTATGTGTGTGTCAATTATTTCACTTTCACTTTGTTGTGTTGTAATGTTCAGTGTTTGTGTTTCTTCCTGTTCCTCCCTCCAGGTGGATTACATGGCACCCATAGTGGAGAAGTTCACCGTAGGGGAGGATGGCAGGTTTGACTCCCCCAAACACATGTTCCTGGGGAGGGTGATGGGTAAGAGTAAACTTAATCCTTTCAGCTCAACAGGCTGAATAATCTCTGCTTTCATTTAATCAACAAATTAAAAAATGATAGATCTGAATGGTACATGGTGAAATGTATAGTACTCTATGATATTGTCTGTGGTGGGATCTCTTTTCATTTAACAATTATTTATCCAGCTTAGTCTCATTGAGATCAAATCTCTTTTTCAAGAGAGACCTGGTGGTCTGGTCATTGAGGTGTATGCTTAAGTTGTTCCACTGTCCTTGTTTGGGAACTGTTTAAGGAGGATGTGCAACTCTGTACAGTAAATCCTCTGTTTCTCTCCAACCCTCTCAGAGGTGGGCGACATCGACTATGAGGTCCAGAGACACAACGCCCCAGGCTTTATCGGCTGCCTTTCTGGGGTGAGGTACAACATCTACGCCCCTCTGAAGACCTTCTTCCGGCCCAACGAAACAAACCCCCCAGTTACTATACAAGGTTTTGTCTCAGAGTCCAACTGTGGGGCCTTCCGCCCTGTCCATGGCTATGTCCCTTGGGAGGTGGATCCGTGGTTCACAGGCATAGGTAAGACTACATATCCCATAATCCACCCTGATGTAGGGAATCATGATTTTGCTAATTACCTGATTTTGCTAATTACCTAATTTGTATGTTTTTTCCATTTCAGAATACCTCTATTTCCATGATGACCTCGGCCTGTTTTGGTTAACAGGTAAGTCTTAATACCTTCCTTTGATGTGGTTGAATCATCTTTTATAGAAATTAAGTGAAAAATAATAAAAATAATAAAGATATGTTTTGTGTTTTTTAAATCTGTGTCACAGTTGTCACAGTTCGCCAGTTGGTATAGGAAGTCCAGCCCTTTACCTAAAAATATAACCTTTTAATCCTTAGAAAAGTTTGAAATTCTCGTTTCTGTTTTCCTTAAATCCTCTAATCTTAAAATCTGAGAGAAGCCATCAGATTCCAGAACAGGCTTTACGTATTTACACAAGCCTCATACTGAAATCTCTAGTGTAAAATATTACTATATTATTAATCTATTATTATGTATGATAGACTAAAAGTAAATATAATTAAATCTTGACGCTCTGCATGTTTAATGTCATGTAAATGCTACATACATAATGTCATGTAAATGCTACATAATAAGGATTATTGCAGCGCTCTACCATGCCTATTACAGACATATGGGCAATTATCTCAAACCTTTTGTGCAACAAGCTCATTTCATTAGTCATCCCTTCTTACCCCATTCATTTTGAACAGCTCACACGCTATCACTCTCTCTATTACACAATAATATAGTCATTTATATATACATATGATCTATTATACATTAATATTATCATCTCTATGGTCACACTGTTCCTGGTCATTGAAAAGAGATGTGGAGGGGTGGGGACAGGGATGGGGGACGAGACAGGGGGGACAGGGACAGGGATGGGGGATGGTTAGGGGTTATAACTCATCTCAAAAATAAGTACAGCTTCTGGAGTAGAAGAAGAACATTATTATTCCCTAATATGATAGGTCCCCAGGATTAGACCCCAGCTCAGCTCTGAGAGTCTGTACTCCATCCCTGTCTGAGACCTGAGACCAGATCATCTATATTTAGAGGCTGCTTTCTCCCTCACTATTCATCATTGATAGATTCTTCAGCCTAATAGATCATTCAGCTGAACAGGGGTTAGGCTTTATGGTAATGCGGAACATCAGAGTGTACTTTGTGAATAGTGTGGACTCCTGCTGTGCCTGTACTGACCCCAACTCGTTAATGGACCTCATTAGTTTAGTTGGATTGATTCTTTTTCCCCCCTTCATAACAATGTTGCTGTATGAAAAATAATGTCTCTTGTCATTAAACTGAAGTCGTTGGCGTAAAAGGAGAAGTTCTCTTGGCAGACAGAAAACTGAGTCACAATGACGTTATTAAAACTAATATGTTTTAATTATTTGTCAGATACAGTATATCTTTTCACAGTAATTACAACATAAGTAAAAGTGATCACTTCCTGACAAATAGATTTTCTGATTTTCTTTTACTATGTTTCCT
Organism: Nansenia antarctica; assembly: GCF_963989245.1. NCBI lineage: Eukaryota > Metazoa > Chordata > Actinopteri > Argentiniformes > Microstomatidae > Nansenia > Nansenia antarctica. Next base: position 69,614,437 of record NC_137675.1, read on the forward strand.
TCTTTCTCCAGTTGTTGTTATCCTTGCGGTGTTGTTACTGTTTGGAGGTATGTACTGCATCTACATCTACTTGTACCGCTACAAGGGCAGCTACCACACCAACGAGCCCAAAAACCTGGAATCCCCCAGCAGCTCCAGACCCCTGACGGAGACTCTGAGGAAAGAGAAGAAGAACCTCCCAGAAATCGAGGAAGAGTTCAGGAGTGACTAGCACCACGGGAACTGTGGAAGGGAGGGCAGGGGTGGGATGGGAAGGGTTTAGAGCTAACAACGACCACAATACTGGTTTATGTTTTATAATACATTCAACTTTATTTTTTGCTTTTCAGTTTGTTTTCCTTTCCCCAGGTATGTGTGATCTGATGCCTGGTGCTCTACATAGTGTTTTTGATGGGTTATGGTTTTGCAGGGTTCAAAGTTCAAATCATGCACCAATTGGGTGAGTGCCCAACATGTCCCACACTGTATTGCAGGGTGACAAACTGAAGTGCCTCAACAGAGCAAAACTAAGTCATTCAGATGTGGGTTGAGATTTAGAGGGAATGTGATTTCAAGTCACACTTGATTGTGACATTAGAATTCACACCTAAATAACCCTCACACGCAGTATAAAGCAGTCGCCATGTTTGGAGGTATTCAAAGCTATATGTCACCTGATAGATCAATGCCATCCGCAGTATACCATTTAATGACAGTCCCTCTTACAGCCACTTTGATGGAAACAGCCTACTACCCCTGGCCTTCCTTGACTAGAGAGCCTGGACACACTGCAGAGAAATGGTGCAATATACCTGCACTATGAACAGACTTCAGCTGGGCACTGGTCATGGAACGCACGCCACATAGGAGTACCACAAATATATATGTATCACAAGGAATAATCTAAAAGAGATACAACACGTTATGGACAGGCAATACTTGAACAGCCAGAGAATGTTGGTTACAGTCTTGAACAAGGCCTTTGGTGCTGAGGCTAGGAGAATGCAGAAACCACACATTATCAATCATAACAGCTTCAAGCACAGTCAACTTGTAAAGTGTCAAGTAACAGCAAATTCACATATAAGGGATCTCTATCAAAAGGGTCTTAAAAAAAGGAGGTTAAAAAAAAGGACTTAAAGGGGAAGTTTACTCTGAATCCATTTTGATGTGTATTTCTGGTCAATCCACGATGCACACCGTCTCAAACTATCATAATTTTGCATGCAGCAGCATCATAGCCATCGAAACGCGTGGTCTGTGTTTACTTCCTAGAAAACTCATTATGGGGTTAAAATACATCAGATGACAGTTTTTGCACTCTGACCCTGCTCCACTATGTCAGTGATTCCCAGAGTGCAGCACATGCTAGCTCCAGTGCTGTACAACAGGGGAAGGACCTCGTGTGGGAGGGAGAGGGGAATCTTGGGAGTTCACTCAAAATGTACTCAAATGGGCAATTTGAACTGTTCAGAGACTGTTCATATTTTGACTCAGAGATCATTTTAAAGTGCGATTTTTTTTGGTGATTGTATCTACGAATGATTAATGAAAACAACATATCCACTGAATTACAGGGTAAATTTCCACTTAATGTTCAATCCCATACATATACCAAGACATAAAACAAGAGTTACCTGCTGGCTGTCACCAAGTCCACATAGCCAGCAATAGCACAAGTTGTTACAAAAACAAAACACAAAAACACAGAGACTGGTTTGTTCACTGAGCTTGGAGCATGGACTTGGAGACAGCAGCACCTATCTCTGTCCCTGTCCCTGTCCCTGGCTCTGGCTCTGGCTCTGGCTCTGGCTCTGGCTCTGGCTCTGGCTCTGGCTCTGGCTCTGGCTCTGGCTCTGGCTCTGGCTCTGGCTCTGGCTCTGGCTCTGGCTCTGGCTCTGGCTCTGGCTCTGGCTTGCTCTGGCTTTCTCTCTCTCTCTCTCTCTCTCTCTCTCTCTCTCTCTCTCTCTCTCTCTCTCTCTCTCTCTCTCTCTCTCTCTCTCTCTCTCTCTTTCTCTCTTTCTCTCTTTCTCTCTCTCTAGCTCAGTGGCAGCCATTTTAAAAGGCAGAAGTGCTGCAGTCACAATGCAGTCACAAATCCATTTGAACATCCAACTAATGCTAACCCAAACAAATGAAAACAAATACAACTAAAGCTGTTTTCACATTTCTTCCCTGCTTAACACCTAACCCGAAGAGACAATATAAAGCATGGAGCTGTAAGCTTTTGGATGATATATTTAATGAATATGGAAGGTATATAACTAAGCATATTTGTTGCATTGCAGCCTCTGAAATACATGCATATCCTATACAAAAGAGGAATACATAAATGGTTGAGAATTGCAATAGTCTTATTAGATAGCAGCTTCGCCAAATACAGTATGCTCTGCAATTCCTAACCAATTTCCAATCAATGGTCTTTTAAACTGATTAAGTAGTGCTGTATGATCAATAAAACAGTCTGAACTCATTTGTAATTTGGCATAGAATATTCAGGGCTTTCACAGACATGGGTTAAGCCTAGCCCTAATCACACTTGTCAATGTAAAATCTCCATTGAAGATGCTTTTTAGTCTAGGATTAGGCTTAAGCCTTGTCTGTGAAACCAGCCCTAGATGTTCTAATATTGAACCCTCTGAGTGGCATAGGTAAAAGGTGGGGAATCCTATGAAGCCTAGTTAGTGTCTCTGTAACGTTTTCCAGACGTAGTGCCATGTTGTAGGAAAGCTGATTGTTGCTGCACTCACTGTAGAAATGGAGAGGAGGGGATCAAGCTGTTAAACGTACAGTACCCAGGGACAGGACTCCTTATTGCTATTATTTTCTTTGCTGTTTTACTCCCAGTTTCTATGCTGCCGATATCTCGGTGCTATTTCTGAGTCTGAGGGTCCAGCTTGGAGGCCCTCTCTGGGGAACTCTGTCTGGTGGCACCTGATGGCCCAGACCAGACACACCCCAGGTCGACCAGGTCTGCTGATGAAATACAAACGTCTTTCAGGAAAGAGCTGCTCTGTATGACTATCTGGAAATGCAGACGTACACACACACACACACACACACACACACACACACACATACACACACACACGCACACACACATACACACACGCACGCACGCACGCACACACACACACACACACACACACACACACACACACACACACACACACACACACACATACAGACACTTTGGCATTTGTATAGATGACCACAACAATGTGAATGCCAGTCTTGTACTTCTCACCACTAGACAGCTTCTGCAGCTGCTGTAAGACAGTACTGTGCTGCCACCGCTATCTTTAGTTCTTAGCCGCTTTCAATGGAGAGGCTTGCTTTTGGTCCAATGATATTTTCCTGTCTGGAAAAGGGAGTTAGGGAAGTTTCCAGAGAGCGAAATTTCACTGGACCCAATCGATGTCTGTTGTAGCCAAAGCTTTGGTCCATGACATCATCTCCCAGACCCCTTTGAAGCTAAAGCACTAATGTCTTGTTGATAAATGAGAAAATATAAAAGCAATTGCAATCGTAAGCTATGCATATCTAGAGCATGATGACCGCACTTTGCAATGAAATGCAACAATATCAGCCGCTTCCAGCGCAGACCACATAAGATGTTTTTGTGTTTGCTCTGTTAGCTGAAACTTGCAGCCCTTAGGATCGTACATACAGTACAATATGTATACGTTAATATATGAATAAGGTGTTTATCGACTTTTTTTATTCCTATCGTCTGTATAAAACAAGTGAAAATGAGTGGAGGCAAAGAGTTTTGAATATAAATCTATCCTGCTTGTGTAATGTAGGCAGACATGCTCTGCTCCTCTCTTTACGCTGCTCATTACAGAAAACTATCCACCAAATCTTTCTGACACGCTCAGGATGTAGATAATACAGAACCCTCCCTCTGCAATAGAAACACTCCAACAGATTTCAGCATATTTTACAAACAGCCTGTTATTGAGGACAAGTGATGTAGCCTAGAAGATTAATGAAAGCTTTTTAGATGGTAAAAGTCTTCATTTAATCACAGGCATTACAACAGATTTGGCCATATGTGGCTATTTTTCCAAGCCATATTTGTAAGAATGTGCTGTTAGGATGAATAGGATGAATGTTAGCATTGGGCAAACAGAGTAATGTGCTCCACCTCTGAACAATATTAAAGAAGGAATGGTATGTTTGTTTGTAAAGAGATGGACAATCACCTCCCACAGAGTTCATATTAGACCAGTCACGAACCTCGGTCAAATATGCTTTGAAGCCTTTTAAGGAAATAGTCGACTTATTTATGTATTGTGTAAATGTGTACGCTGCAATTTCGTTATTTTGTTAACGGACTACATGCATCCTGCCTAGCATCACTGCAATGCCACACATAAGCTAGTCCGTGCTGGTCCCTGGGGTGTGTGTGATTAAATGTACAGTAGACATGTGTTGGTTTGTGTATTTACAGTTTGTTTTGTCACCAGGATCCCCGACTGATGTCGAATTGTGAGTTTCATCTGCATCAACTCACTAGTTGAAGTTCACCAATAGGACAACAGTGAGAAGATAGTGGCTGTGCTGTCCAGACAGGCTCCTCCCTACTCAGATATTGCTCTACTACCCTTGATAATCATCAGTGACAACTAGCACCACTCTAAAGATGTGTGCTGATTGGCTAAGCGTCCCACCTTAGAGTCTGGTAGGCCCAAAGCCCAATCATAGGAGTGGCAGTGTGAACAGTAAGTGGGGGTCCTGAGGGGTGATTCTAGGGAATGAGTATACGGGTACAAGACAAGAGTGTGCTGACATCAGATGACAGACCAGAGTAGTTCCCCACAGTGGAGAGATGAAAGGGTGCACAGACAGACAGACTGACTGACTGACAGACACAAAGACACACAGACAGACAGACACAGACATGGCCAAAGGGAGGAGCAGGCAGGTTAGACTACAGTGGAACCCTCTCTGGGACACCAGACAGAATCTGGTAGGAGGAGGAGGCACCAGTTATGTTAGAGACTGCAGTTGTGTTTGTGACCGCACTGAAATTATGGAGTTTTCTGTTCTCCCTCTGTAATCTTGGTTTTGTTTTGTAACACTTTCATTGTAAATGACCACAACTATGTAAATCAAAGCAAAACCAAACTGACACTTCAATAAAGGAGCTTGAAGGAAGTTGAAATGGTGTCTTTTGTATATTCCTTTGGCCTTCTGGAGGCATAGATACTTTTTAATAAGAGGTCTGGATGTTCTCCTGTTTGAATGAAGACATGTTGGTGGTATATGGAAACATGTATTATCACCATCACTATCGCTGACATTGATTTTCCCATGACACAACACCTTGTTATAATGTATAAAGTTAAAATTTTATTTTCATAGGCATACATTGTATATAACGGTAAATTCCATTTTGTTTCAGTCATATCGATACAGAAAGATCTCGTGTCACACATGTTTTTGATGAGAATAAAAGCAGGGTGAATATCAGCCCTGGATGGCATGAAGGAAGTCATCAAACATATGGTGTAACATATCCAAGTGGGACTTGCAATTTGGTCAAATAACGTTCGTTTTGTTGTTGTTGCTTCTCTCATAGTGATAACCTTACAACGGTTATCTGTAACACAGCTCTCTCCACAACATATACATGACAACCTCTTGCTTCCGGTTTAGATTAATTTGGCACTTACAGCTTGCTGAGGGAAGACTATAATGTGTTATTGGTTCATTCATGGTTATAGTCTATTAGAAATCAAAGTACACGAAGCGCATGTAAACTCAATAGTAAATGCTTTCAGTATACATACATTGCTTTTAGTAGAGTACCGGCACCACATGTGACTTAGAGCTGTGAAATGAAAGTAGGAATGAGATCTCCCACCACCCACCACCGCCACAACGTAGAGTTCACATTCAGTCAGTCGGTTTCTCGTACAGTTGCCTATTTTTGCAGGACATTGATATAAATGCACATGTTATTTATTTCACTATTTATGAAGGGTTTGACGTTGCTGTTGCTAGTCACAGATACAGAGCTTTTAAGAATCATACCGTAGACAATTACAGTTTGCTCATAACAATAAAGCAGGCTTTTTCAGAGTAACAATTCAGGTAACATTACTCTACGGAACTGCATTTAAAGGAAAAGCTAACGCTCTTCTAATGTGCTTACAGTTTGTTTAACCAAGAGACAGCACATGCACAGTATTTCACTGTTAATAGATACACTGTAAAAGCTAGCATCGGTTACTGAGAGGTCAAACAAAAGTCCAGATGAATGGAAGGTACAGTAACCAGACTACAGACAGAGTAATGTACAGTACAGTATGTCCCCGTGACTGTACCTTGTTGCTGTGACAAAATAAAAACAACAAGAATGGTGTGATGCTGTTGGTACAGTATAAAGCGATACATTGAATATATAGTAGGTATTGTTGCCGTTCTAATTGCTTGTTTAGTTGCATACAGTAAGCTTAACGTACACAGACTTGGTAGAGTGATGAGGAAACGCGTCATACGGGGAGGGGGAAGTGGTGTCACTGAGGGATGTGTGTGATGTTGCACAGGGAAATATAGCAGAGCCAATCATGTCGACATGGGAGAAGTGTGGTTCATGTCAGCGCTGCTGCCGATGGGGACCGGTCTGTAATGTTGTCCTCCATAATGTCCTCTATCACGTTGAATGTCCAGCAGAGGTGAGCAGTTCTCCACACTAGGCTTAGCGTTGTGGGGAAGGTATACAAGACCCCAGCCACACTGGTCTGTTCTACCATTAACAACGGATTGAGCCAGCGGTGTCTCTATAGGGATCATCCGCTGAGAGACAACAGAGATGACAATGGTCTGTCCGTTATCATACGTTTTGTCCATTTTTATGGCCAAAAAACTTTGAGGAGTTGAACCTTTCATAGTCTGTTCGTCCAATTAGAAACTAGGTTGCGTTGCTACTGTAGGCTGCATTGTCCAGCTGCTAGGTTGTTTCGAACGTCATGCCCAAATTCCACAGATCAAATCGCAAAGTGATCTCATACGTGGAGGTTTTTATCCATTTTCTGATGGACTAGTGTGGCTGGGGCCTAAGCGTTAGCAGGAAACAGAGGGGGTTAGAGGAAATGCAGCAGGTGAGGTTAGACCATGTCTATCTCCCTCTCTATCCCCACATACTTCACCGAATCTGCTTGGCTGTATCTGTGGAAGGGGGGGTATGAGAAAAGGAGAGTCAGTGGGAAGCCTCAATGTGGAAGGCATATCATAACACACACAGAATGTCACTAACAACCATGTAACTATGTGTGGGTGGGTAGGCGTCTTTATCTTAGCTTATCCTGCAAGTAGGACATAAATTATAACAAAACGCAGAGAAAAAAAGTAAATGTAATATCACTGAAATGACATACTAAGTATAAAACTGAACTGCAATTCCACTACAGTACATTGTACTCGTACCTGTAGTCAAAGAATAGCTCCTCTCCCTGCAGGATAGCCCGTTTGGCAAAGATCCCAATGCGGTGGTCTCCGTTCACCATGACCACTACAACAACAGCAGCAGCAACCTCACGGTCAACCATCCAATCATCATCTTAATACAACAAACTCAATCATCCTCTTCCACATGCTCTGTGTGTGACTGGACATAATCTTTACTTACCCTTAGCGTAGCAATTTGGGTTCACCGAGTGATTCGCAAAGCGGATTTTGTTCCCTTTCCGTGTGGCGTCCACAACAAAGTCTGTGGAGATACACCAGTGTCAGCTTAATCATTCTTGAACACTATATTACTATACTGTCTATGAAAATGTCATTAACAGACGCAAGTCAGAGAGTGAAGAGGAACCGTCATTACCGTTGTTCAGGTTGAAGAGGAAGCTGGACATGTATTTATCGTAGATCCTACCGCGCCGGTCGGCCTCATCCTGTGATATCAGCTGTAGGCACACACACACACACACACACATGCACGTACACACACACACACACACACACACACACACACACACACACACACACACACACACAATATGAATACATATTCAGACCACTCGTGACGTTAGAATTATAAGGTTCTATCTCCATTTTTGTCAAAATTTAGTTTTTTATATAATCTGATCCATTAGGTGTTTATTAATGCCTGTGTGGTGTTATTTTTAAAATGTTGACATTTTTAAGTTAGTAATTAATAAAATACAAAGGTTCCATCTCACAAAACATAATGGAATGTAAAAACTTTGACGCTCAATATCTCTGAACTACCCTAAACGGAGATAGAACCTTATAATTCTAAGCTCACGCACTGACATAGGAATGCACATACCAACACATACGAAAAGACATATAAACCCACACTACACCCCCACAAAGTATGTCCTCAATATGTTGATCTACTGTAACTATCTGGCCTTACCTCTCCGCAGTATTCTGAGATGAACTCATTCTTCTGAACAGGCTCTTTGATGAAGGTTCCCCAGCCTGCTATGTCTGATGGGGCCAGCAGGAGGTGCTGGGAGAGGTCAGGGGTAAAAGGTTAAAGGTGGCTGACATGAATCCAAAACACCCAGACCACGGTGGAGCAAATCCCTCTCCCCCTCCTCTTCCGCAGCATGTGCGGTAAGCATCGCCTCTGATCTGAATTCAATGTAAATGTCATAGCAAAACAAGATGCTTTTATCTGTTCTAATAGGCAGACTAGCCCTCGTTTCCTACCTTCTTCAGGCCCCTCTGGATACTGCAGTTCTTGCAGATGACCACCTTGTTGTCCCAGTGGTCTGCAGCTCCGCAGGTCATGCACAGATCCGGGTCACACTCCCTTACAGCCAGGTAGCAAGGACACTGTTTAGTGTTGCACTGGGTCTTACACCGGCATCCCGGGAAACGGTTGGGGCCTGAAAAACAACACCGATAGTACTCCCTACATGGATTTCAAAAGGTTTTACATTTACGTTGAACGAAATGGCACAGAACGTACTATAACAATAACCGAGGGACCCCAGGAGACTAAAACTATTCCGAAACATAATTCTCAGTGACAAATCATAACCGCACTTGCATGAATTAACAGGGGCTTCAAAAGGCAAGAAAGCTGCTCTGCAGAGCATCTCATCAATCACTGACCTCTACTGGCAGCTATGCTGAAATACAGCTGCACAGGGATGAGCGGAAAGCCCTCTGGGCAGATGGATGGGGAAAATGAGCAGACAGATACAACTTAAAATGTCTCTCTCCTATAGGTTTAGCTGTGGGAAAATACTCCATAACCAGACCAGAAAGTGTTCTCGCCGCCTGTGTGTTGGCGTGTGTGTGTGTGTGTGTGTCGAGCATTGTTAAGTGTGAGTGGTCTGACTCGAATTATTAGTGTAGTTGATGTTGTATTTCAAGTCTGTCATATCTCTTTGATTTCTCTCCAAGGCTGCAAAGCTCACACATGTAAACCCTAGACTGCTTCCTGTTTGGACCCAGGTCTCCTAAACGGCTGGAGGAGAAACAGGAGAGAGAGGGGGAGGAAGGGGGTGGGATAACTGTTCTTCTATCTGAGACAATTGAGCCAAAGCCTTAAATTCTGAGCCAAGGTTGGCCCCTCGAACACATGCATGCAAACGCACACACACACACACACACACACACACACACACACACACACACACACACAGACACACACACACACACACAC